>NW_024037074.1:14042227-14237227 GCF_015706575.1 Patiria miniata
AATTATTTTTGTATCAACACCACTTTAGTGTCACAAAATTCAATGATCAATGTAATTGTAAACAGTTTTGAAATTCGATTCTCAAACACGTTGTCTTCAGTATCATATACCTCATCTCAGTTTTTTTGTGAATTACTCGATACCGAACACTTGAACTAACGAAAGTGAATTTAGAATCGATCTTTTATTCATTGATTCTTGGAAATGTACACCATAACGACCTTCGCATAATTTTGTTCCTCTCAAGTTTCAGAGGTCTGATGAGAGAGCCGCAGAAATGATGGAATTTTGCTTTTTTAAGGCAATGAGCCAGGATGGGACTATTTGTTTAAGTAAAGTGCATCGGAGTAGAGAATTTCGGAGCCAGACATAGTGTTTCAAAGTTTTCAAAATAATAATTAAACCAGTCCGATGAGACGACTATGTGGATTTATATCGAAACCGTAATGCACAGCCATCTATACGCTCAAGTTGGTACCACTTTTTATTTCCCCAGTTTTTATTTGGTATTACAACAGATTTTTATCGGAAATGGATCATCGTTACTTTCAGACATAATAATAATAATAATAATAATAATAATATTTTATCCGGCAAATTGACATATAAACACACAATTACAATAAATACATAAAATTTGATATTAAGACAAAAGGATATACAAACAATAAGAAACCAAGTAAACACTACACACGAAAGACAGAACGTGGACAGTGCAGGGCTGCAAAGGAGAAGAAAAAAAATGAAACAAAAACACTCGCCAATAGGGCGTGTCTCTGCAACCCTGCACAATGACAGACCCCTAGGTCATAAAATGTCTTGTCATAAATCTTGATTCAGGTTATTTTGATAATGGTCAAATACTGGAGATCGTTTCAAACTTGAAGTTAATTTAAGTATTTCTTGAGGTATTTTCCCCCTACCATTGACAATTACCTTTACCTAAAGAAAGTGACATCAAAAGGCTTCTAGATGATCCCAAGACCAACCCGGTCTGAAGCCCAGTTTTAGGATAATTATTTTTTTTTAAAGACAGTCACACATAATTTGTTTTACATAAATAGGTCTGTATTTGGCACCGCAAAATTATTGTAAGATATCCCATTGACAAGATTTCCAGTATTTTACCCTATCTTGATAATGACGTAAAATGTCCAAAATTATAGAGTAGTAAAATTACTTGCTGGGTATTCCAAGACAAAAATATATACCAAGACTGAAGAAATGTGCCGAGTTGATCTTGAGTTAGTCGGAGGGCATCAACAACTTGAAGGACATGGCAGAAACGGTACCTCGGCTTCGCCAGTGGGGCAGAACAAAATCATCACCAATACCGTACGACTTCGGAAGTTGTTTTCTACTCGCCATGAGGCATCACGTAAGCAAGTTTATTTAAACGTTAATAATATTTTAAAAATATATATTTCAGCACTAACAAGTTTGATAAAAATTAGCAACGTTGATCAGATCACGGGTGCAAATCCCCAGCCAGATATCCAAATTTCTGATTTATTACTAAGTACGAATCCATGTTATATATATTTAAAATTCAAAATTCGAATCTCAGAAGTGCCGGTGGCCTGGCGGTAAGGCACGGAACTTCTGATCTGGAGACCCGGGTTCGAATCTCGGGGCCGTATTTTATTTTCGATTTCTGTAGTTGATTCTAAGGGTTTTAATTATTGGAAGTGTAGTTTCAACGGGGGGACCCAGATAGCGCACCCGGTAGAGGTCCCAGCGGGCAAGCCGGTGCCCCTGGTTCGAGTCCTGGCCGCGGCAACCCGGACTGGCTGCAGGGAAACCTGCGGCTGGTCCGAGTTCTGTATCGCTCGTCTACCCCAACTATATAAAATAAAATAAAATAAATAGAATTTTACTCTTTTTAATATAAGTAAGTATAAATCAAAAAGAAGTAAAAATCCCAACTGGGATTCGCTGGGATTCGAACCCACAACCTTTCGGTTGAGCGCTAGGGTGCCTTCCACTAGGCCATCGCGCTCTTCTTACTAAAAGTAATTGGAACTAATATATAAGGTACGGATTGGAATTGCTCAATTAAAAAAAAAAATAAAGTCAGAACCAGTCTGAAGTAGACTGATTCTGACTAAGTTGGCGCGCATGCGCACATCTTATATCAAGGTTCTTAAAAATAAAGTTAAGTCTGCGCGCATGCGCTGCGGGGGTGTAGTGTTGACCAGTAAATAAACTTCCATATATACATGTACCTCAGTGATAATTACACGCACTTCACAATTTATTAAAATACAACTCTCCAAGGTAATTGAGACATACACAAACTAAAAATTTATTTCATCATCTTTTATTTTCCGTTCAGTTGTCCTGGGGGGGGGTATCCAATGACTTTTTAGAAGAAAATGTCATGGCAATTTTTTTTATGTCTTTTACTCTATTTTATCTCCTTTGTTTTTGTTGGCCAGTTGGTTGAGGTTTTTTTGCCCCACTTTTAAATTTATATGTACTTTTTTAACGTTTAATCATTGTGTGTAATGTTTGTCCTCGCCTCTATTTTACCTTTCTTGGGTTTTTTTTTTTGTTGGTCATAGATTTTATCATGTTAATTTAACTTTTTTTCTTCTTATACGTTAAATTTCAAATATTATCATTTTTATAAGAATTTATAAAAATTTATATTATCCTTTTTGTTTTACAGTTTACATGATTACTTCAAGTTTTTCTCTTTAACTGATCACTTTTGTGTTTAAGTTTATAGTATTTTTTACAGGAAGTGGTTTAAGATTGGCTGTACAGTCTTTCCACAACCCATGACTTTGTCAAAAAGTTATAATAATAATAATAATACAAAAATAACATAATGAAAGGCCATCGCCACTTAAAAAACGGATGCCTACGCTCCATTGCAAAATAGCGCCATTTCAGGGCCTTATTCCTTTTTCGTAGTCCTCTGCAGAGTTGCTGAGTTCAAGTTAGCGCGCATGCGCTCTTCTACATCTTCTAATTGTTTTTATATTAGACGTAAAAATTCGCGGTTCCTTCTTCGATATTGTATAGGATAAATAATGTTTTTTCACCACAGGGCATCGAAGATAATTATTTTTCAAAACCAACTTCTAAATATTTTTCTCTGTGAATATTTCATAACTGTCAAAAATATCTCAAAGGTGATAGAATTATGATTATCGCGTATCGATATCCAGAAGAGTTTTTAGTTGTTTTCAGAGATGTCAATTTTTGGTAAAATTTTAAATTCAAAAATTGAGTGAAATGTTGAGCATGTTGAGCGAGAAAAATTGATTGATTTTTTTGTGTTAAAAAATCCTTCATAATAGCCCAATTATCCGGAAAAATGCCTCCTGAAGGATTAAAATATGTTAATCGTGCATCTTAGAGTGTTTCTGAGTTGTTTCCAGAAAAGTCAAATTTTGACCAAAAAATGTAGGCTAAGGCCAAAAAAAAGTCTCCGGTATCTGGTATGGAGCTTGCCCAAGAAGTGGTGCGGCGACGCGGCTTTTCTTTTCTTTTTTTAACCTGACTTTTTTGCTTCAAATATCGGCTGATGACTGCAAATGGTACCCGACTAAACTTAGTGCAAATATATGGGAGTCCAGAGAGGCCACATAAATCTTATTCTCGACCACAACCCAATCTATAAACACACGTTAAAACTGTGCAGCAGCAGAATTCCAGTCAAACCAGTGAGTTTGGCGGTTTTGAGACATCATCTTTCATTGAAAATTTTTTTTTTCATTTTGCCGACGCGCATGGCTACGGCGACGCGCGCGCATACCAGAAACCGGAGACTTTTTTTTTTGGCCTAAGGGTAACCCCTAGTCCGAAAATTTGGGACTCTCAATACTGTGTATGAGAGTCCAAAAACTTAAGGTATTGAAAACATACAAAACAAGAAAATAGACTGGCACCTAAAACAACCAGTCCAACACAGCTTCAGTACTGCATCAATCAACCATGCCAAAAGAATTTACGAAACATGTGGCATGAAGCGGGATCTAGTCTCAGTTTACTACACATTTCTCCATAGTCAAGCCACCAGACTACTGACACTGAAATGAAGAGGTCAGTCTTTTCAAATAGTTGGACCATGGTTGGACATGTACCAGTCTAGTCTTTAGCCCCATTTTGGAATCACTTGACTTTCCTCTCATGTGCAAAGTATTGAAGAAAAGTCTCCTTTAAAAATTGAATTGAGTCTGCAAACTTGGTTGGTGAAATACTGAGGACATTTTCTTTGCCCCAGTGGAATTTTTGGAGAAATTTGCTGGCCAAAGTGTGAGTAAAGTGGGCCTGATTTAGTTTTGCACGTTTCAGAGCACTACAGAGCCCTGTCTTGGTAACCCCTTGCACGATTTTTTTTAAATTTTGGCTGAAAAATGAAGTTGTTCAAAATTTGCACGAAAGATGCCGGAGGGGCCTTAAAACACATTCCAAACTCTCTCTCACCAATGATTGTGCCATCAAAAAAAGTACGGCGTTCAGGAAAATGGTAAAGATTGAGTGAAAATATTATTTTTTTTATCCACAATAAATCCTTGCTATATTTGCAAAAAAATATGCTAAAAATCCGTTCAAAAGTAATAAAGAATGTTTCTCTACCATATATAACATCAAACAGTGTTGATGAGTCGTTTGCAGAAAATTCATTTTGTGCCCAAATTGAAATTTAAAAAAGTAAGTTTCTTGTGTTCAATTTCGGCTGAAAATGAAATTGTTTTAAAAAAAAATGCACTGAAGATGCCCTAAGGACTCTTGAAACACGTTCCCAAACCGTTGTCCAAAAACTTTAAATGCAGCTTTTTGTCTGTGGTGTGGAGTTTTCTCATGACAAATTTTAATGGCCAGAATGACAGAATGAGTTAAATTTCCACTGATTACGGCCAACCAAGCAACATTCGATTAACTTACGGCATCAGAGCACAGGCTGAGCTATACAGATGGACGCCTAGCTATCGAAGACGAGACGGCCAAAGTTACGAGAGAAATGTTCAAGAAGGAGTAACTCTGCCCTCCATTTCGTATCATGCTATACTGCGCTGAGTAGTGTCGATCGATGTGCTAAGGAATCTCTACCCACGTGCAAACGTATACACCGCTAATTTGCAGCGCAGGGTGTTAACGCACGCTTGAGTAATTCACTTAAGAATGCAAATTAAACATTTCTGTAACAAAGAAGCGAATATCTTTACAATAATTGAAGACTTGCTTCATCGGTTTTGCTCAATTGCAATGCAAGGCACACGTAGCTAGGCGCTTCACGTGTTATTCAACAAGTGCAATTTTGTGTCAAAAGAGCCGTATCTGTTTACAGACAGAGTGACAGCTTAAATGTCCTTTTTTCCCCTTTCGAGTTACAACTCTTTCGGCTTTCGACGCTCTTCGTTTTGGTTATAATTGGAATCTCTAGTACAGTCAAGTAGGCCCTATTGGAACACTTTGGATGGATTTTATTTTTTGCTCATGAAAAAATATAGGAATAGCAATATCGGAAAGCAATATCTGATACTTGTCGTAAATAGTGAGCCAATTCGTGCGTGGCGGATGGAACTGATGCTTAGACCCCCCCCCCCCTTTAAAAATAATCCGTGCATTTCGTCATATTTTCCGAGGCGTCCTTCCGCAAAATAAACAGGGGATTGAACTACAAAACAGGGGCACACAAATATCTCAGGCGTTACTTTGAGACGTGAGGAGAATAACTCAGCATACGGCAGCTCGTGTCGCGGGGCTTTCCGTCTTGATTACCATCTTAAAACTTCCCTCTTTTCCGGAAAATAAATGGAGACGCGCGCAAACACCGCCGTGTACACGTGATCGAAGCGAGCGCGCCAAAAAAGGGCACTGTATCAGTTTGGCGGGAAAGATTCCTTTCATCTGCACCGCCATGGAAACCTGACATTTATGTCGAATTGGATTTTACTCGTTTGGGCGTCTTATCTTGGGATATGATCGCGCCAAATGATCTTATTTATTGCCGTATCATGCACTATATCAGTGAGAGTTGTTATGTCAATACGTCTCATCTCCAATCCAGGTCAAATGAGAACACATTATTTTAACTTGAAAATATCTCTCAAAAGACAAAACGATGAGAGTATTAATATGAGAGTATTAATATGTATTTAGTTCATGCTTCAAATTAGTTCTCAACAGAGACGACTTCGATCATGAACCTCCTGTTCACTTTACACTTTGTTGAGCCCAGAACCCATTGTGTCTCTTTTGCTGATAGATCATCTTCTGTATACGGCCCCAGAATCTGGAACAAACTTCCAGAATACATTAGAGATACCACCTCACTGCATATTCAAGACACTCCTGAAAGCTCACCTGTTTCAGGAGGTGAACCATCAATAATTTTTCTACTTTTTGGTGCCCCATCAGCGCCTTTGGAGCAAACTTTTTGATTTTGGCGCTTTACAAATTTCTTTTGATTGATTGATTGATTGATTGATCTGAGGCGCATGCGCCCATGAACAATATTGTTGCCCGGGCGCTTATAGCCACGGTTATGTTTGCCCATTGCATAATTGAATTTTCGTCCCATTAATCCATTTTTGCCGTCCCAATTTTGTTAAAATCTTCGTTATGCCCAACCAAAATATTAAAGTAATATTTAATACACAAGAAATAGTCAAACACCAATTCTAAAAGTCCACGAACCTGAAAATGCCGTGACTACTTCCTTAAATCACGACGACAGAAATTATCTTTAAAATATCAAAACTGTTATCGTAATTCTTTTCGTAATAACGTTGCAAGATTCTGTACCAACTCAAGATAGGTTTAGATTTCATGCCATTCGCCAAGCTTTAATACCAAGACAGCCGACACATCTTGATATAAAATGACATAATGCGTCGCTGGCTAGACGACCAGACTTGAATTTGTAATCATGAAAAATTAAATGTTGTTAACTGAGTTTTTGCTGTGTGTCATGACGAAGATACACAGCAAAAAAACCTGACTGTCTCTAAGGAGCAATTCAAGGCGAGCTGCGATATGTTTCTCCCGTACCGTGTCGCCAACTCAATCACAGGCAGGAAATTTAACCGGGACTCGCCCGTATTTTGCTTTCTGTTCACGGTCGATTTATGCGCGTTGACGCGGTTTCGCTTTCCTAATGCTTCGCAAGAGGCGTCTGACATTCGTGTTGTTCTTGTCTGGTTTATATTTCGACGCGATAAAATCAATAATGCAACTCGTAATTCCTTTATAGTCAATCACCATAAATCTATGATTTCACGGGTATTTATACGAGATGTAGGCGTACGTTAGACTGGGAGGTGTTTTCTTCGAGGAATTGGGGATGAGCGGATACGTCTTGAGAGTGTAAGTGTTAATTGTATCCAGCTGTGATTGCAATTTCCGAGTTCACACCCGGATCAGTGACGCTTCGTAAAAAGAACAAAGTGCTGGCAAAGAGTCGCCGGAGTTTGGTTTGCAGTCGACGCCATAAGAGCCATAAATACGACACCGGACACTGTGATTTTATCAACTGAAAGCAATGTTGTGAGTATTCGTTTTCATTGATGACTTGATGTAGCATTATGGGATACCAGCGGTGATGAGTACCAGCGTTAAACTTTGCGCTTAAACACAATTTTATCAGAATGGTCGATATTTTTGGGAATTGAAAATCGGTTACGTATATTAATACACGTCATTGATTGATTGATCCTTCTCGTTTTGGTCATGTGATATTGGATCCTGACATAAGATTCGTTTAAACAGGAGCAATCTGTAGGTGTTGCAAGTAGACTAGCACAATGAATGTGAGCTCAACATACATACGTTATAGCGCCCTCTTCCTTCATGCACGGTACCTATTACCCATAGCCCTTAGCTCCTGCCTAGCGTCATAATTACACGAAACCGATCACTTTGTGTCCCAATTTGGTATGATTTCTTGAAAATCATATCATCGAAAAGATGTCAACATGACATGTGTTTAATACACCGACCGTCTTCCCAACAATACAGAAAATTTATTTGCTATAAATGATAAATTGAACTTGAATCAATATTATTACGATATTCCTACATTTTGCAATATAAAAGAGAAGAACAAGAATGTTTCGAAATAAATTTCTCCTAAATTCAATTGTAATTTCATCTCGGAGTAACTCTTACTGAATATTGACGGTGAAATGACATGGCTTTACCAGGAAGCTTCTGGTAACAATTAATCAATATAGTATCACCGCGTGACCAGCGGACCGGACGGATCACTTTTGACATCTGCCACGCGCTGGATGAAAATGGAAACCACCTTCATTGATTCGACCCGCCAAAATGTCTCTCATGCAGTTGCGCCAAACAGTGTCACTTACAGGCATTTTGATAGCCTTGTGGTCAGTAGACCGTGACTATTTTAAGGGGAAATACGTTTTATCAATTTTTGTCATCTCCGGGTTTTTCATTTCAATTTAAGTCACTTACATCGCTGCGATCCATTTCAGTGAGACAACGATGCCAAAACGTCACGTATTTTGGCTGTGCTATAACCAATAATTTAAAAGGTTGCAAACTCCTAAAATGTACGGTGCCCGTGATTTTTTATTTTCACGATTTTGTAAATGTTGAATAGAGCTATAGATCCGTTTATCCGAAGTAATTTGTATTATTTGAAATCAAGATACCTTACAAAATGAATCACGATTTGTCTACAATAATATTACTCTCAAACTGTGTACCGGAAGACCAACATCACGAGCGGCAGTTATCACGATTGTATCACTTTAATAAGTGCAGCCACTGGAAACGAAAGAAATCCTATGGATGTCTTGCTCTGGGGCATCTTAAGATCTCATCCCGCAGTGACCAATTTTACCTTGAACGATCGAGATTCGCAACGCCTAAGGAATAGAATTAATACACGTTTTCGATAGAGTCTTTGCGAAACGTGAGACGTGTTGAAGGAACTTGTCGTCAGAAAGCAGAAAGCTGAAGTACGATTGTTGTCTTGGTTTCAAACTCGTGCTGACCACTTTTTTCCCCGGCTTTTAAAGCAGTTACTAATTTAGGCATACGTGTATTTATTTCAAATTGATCGAAAGTAAAGTGCGATGTGAAATCAACCATTGATAGCGGGGGTTCGTTTTTGTGTGAACATATTAATGTAAAATTGTAAATATGAAATAAATCACGGCAGGCATATCTTATGTACATGATAAATCTTGTTATTGAATTTTTTTCCGAAACTTTGTTTAAAAAATCCGGTAATTCATGTGTCTTGGAGGGTTTTATTGAGATATCACTGTTGTCTTCTTCTGAGTCATTTTAAAACTCATTCACCGGGGAAAGTTTACTTTTCTCTTCGACACATTTCTCTCTTCTCCATTATTCGCAATTCGAGATAAGGGCACCCGGCCCATATACGCGATAATTTTCGAAGAACAAAACAATTTAATCGATTTCAGAGGTGTCGAATTCGCTGCGGAACCGAATGTTGTTGGTGGATGAGATGCGAGCTTTCTGATCGATAAATAATGAAGAATTCATAGAGTAACAGCAGTCGTTCTGCAACCAGTGAAATAATATATTTTTGTGGGTCATGTTTTGAACAGCTACAGACGAGATCGAGAAATAGGTCGAAGCCCGATAAAGCTTTTTTTCAGCCTGGATAAACATGAACATTAAATAATTTAAGCCATTGCTAAAAGAGAATGTTCAAAAAGGAGAAATCGTTAAGACTAAATTTAAGATTTTAAGAATTTGATATGACTTTGAAGCATTACAATTGTGGGTCGATGTCAAGGGAGTCTTATTTTCATGCCTGACGAATTCATTTCGCATCAAAATCGTGATTTTTGTTTTCCGAAATCGAATGTACAGGCCTGCTTTAGTAAGCTGCTTAAAGAAACACTAAATGAAAAAAAAAAATCGGAATTGAACGAAACTAGCGTCTTCGCGTTAAAGGTGGCCCGCACCGATGAGCCTAGAGTTTTTGCTTAATAACAGACAAAACATACAAAATCAGTCGCGCGCAACGAAGTAAATCAAGATCAGAATTCAACTTATGAACATTTTACAGCAGTATCAATATAATCAGATGTCAGTAATAACATTGAACTGTAATTATTCTCAATCAATTTTTGGAAGGATTGGGGCAGAAATCTCACCGCCAAGTGTGCACCGTCGATGCAAGCCAGTGATCATGCTGATCGTGGCATCTTTTCATGGACAGGAGGTTGGGTCCATATTTCTCCGTAACGATACGCACCGGCTGCTTGAGGCTATTAACCCGTGTATTAAAGTGGATCAGACGGTTAATGGCAGGGGAACGATATGGAAAATAGCGACATCGAGATGGCATGTCTGCAATAATTCCCATCAGGGTTTGGTAAGAACGAAAGATTATAAAAGGGAATAATTGGAACCGGAGTCTTGCCAGATAGGCCAGATAGATTCAGATGGAAGGTTCTGCTACCAACATCAATCACTATCGAATTTAAGCTCTGCTATATCTGGCATATATCAAACTCTTTGATTTGATGCACTGTATAGGGTCACTGTGAGGCTGTGAGCAGAGTACGTCTGAACAGCATCCACGAATTGCGACCGTTTCCTGCTTTAGAAGAAACGTAAAGGTCACAAAATGTTAATTGTGTCGTTATTTTTCCCTCTGAGCCCCATATATCCTCATATCACTCAAAGCATTTTCATCAAGACGTGACCGGGCACCGATACGCTCCGTCGCCGAGAAATATCAACACCACACGGCGGCGCGGTCCATGACCGGCCGACGGAACCCGCTCTGACCGCGTCGAATACGCTTTATATCATGTTATTTAATATTGACAACATGCACAACTTTTCTCGATTCCTCCGGGTTAGGATTTTTAGTAAGCGGTCCACGTTTCTCAGTTGTTCGAGTTAACCATTGTGCCCCTCGATATCCTCGCGGGTGCATACATCTATCCATTGGGAGTCATGCTGGCTGGGGTTCACCATGGGTTCACCAATCGATAGAAGCCCCACGCAGTGCCTGAATAAGCAGAATGTACTAAGCATATAGGCCCTACCTCGTAAATAAATATCTGAACATGTTTCTTTTCGGCTGAAATGCTTGCAATCCCTCATTAGGGATCGCAAGCTGTAACTATATTTCACGTCTATGGCTTTCCTTTAGTTTATGACACCAACATGTATGTTGTCCAATATTAAGCATCATTCTAAATGTCAAAGAAGCGTCAACTTGATGTCGGCAATCCCCTATTCCATTCTTTATTGTTTTCTCTGTTAATTTCAAAAAAGGTTGAACAATTGTCATTAAACACCCAAACAACACACTGTTCTAGGCCCACTTTAATTGCTGTTATTTAAGCAAATAATTTTAAGGTATACACGTTACGCCAAAAAATGAAAACAACACAGTCACAGCGCTTATGTAGAAACCTTGAAATCAGACCAGACATGGCTTCCACATGAACTGAATGTTAATTTCGAAGTCAGCCGTGCAATATTACCCACATCAGGTGAACAATTAGCCTGTCTGCCATGACGTTTATTGTAACGCGGTCACCATGCCAACTTATTTCAACTAGGCCACGCCCACTGTTGAAGCGACATTCAATTTTATAAAGGGTTCGGTAATTGCTTTTGTTTACACACGATCTTGTTTCGTTTCGTTTCATTTCTCTCTGAGAGAGAGAGACGATGCTGAAATATTACTGTTCCCGCGTGGGCATGCAGTTTACGGTACATTTAACAAAATAATATGGGTGGAATATTTTGAGATGGAAAAATTTTGACAGGGGACCTTGGAAATAATTAAAATTGATAACATATTGGGAATATGAAGTTTCATAATTTTCCGAAAAGAGCAAGAGCGAAATTGCGGTGAAGCTGAACGCCAGTGAACCGTTGCGTGTGTATCGTTATGCACGTGGAAGCTTTTGTTGACATAACTCTGGATATTGTTTATCATCGCGAGATGTCTAGGTCTTTGAAGCCGGATAAAGTTTAATGAATTAATAAATGCTGACGTAAAAAATTGATAATAGGAAAGGGATGTATATAATAATTGCCTCCGCTTGATGACTAATCCTTCGTGAAAATTAAAGACTATAATGGGAACTCAATGATGTATGACAAAGTCCCACATGCTGTGTTCAAGGGATTCCATGGATGTCAACCGAACAAAGAGAGCACAAAAAGTTGTTTGCTATACAAGTACTAAAGTGTTCTACTACAATATATACAATGTATATATATATTTTTTATTTCAATAACGTCACTCGTCTAATACGTGCGTATGGCATTATTAGGACGTGATGACACCTGTGTCACACATCTATCAATTAACGCCTCGAGGTTCACTTACACGACACCATAGCATCAATGAGTTCCACTTCCCAATGTTAACTTTTGATTGTACTAGACCCAATTTCACGGCTCAGTGACGCGGAAAATATTGCTTAGGGCAGACGTACAAGCACTGCATCAGGAACCAGTTATTACAATGCATCATTTGGACTTGTTGTCTGGTAACCCGCGAGGTATCTGCAATTGTTTTCCTACAAAAAAGCTGCCGAGGTAATCATGTAAGTCTTATCAGGGCTGTATGCGTCAAGTAACCTTCTTAATAACGTGATCTCCTGTAAGTAAGTTATTTTGTCGACATGGGCGCGCTATTTCGCTGGCCATTTCGCTTGGTGATTAATTTGAATTCGAAATTTTGATCTTTACGTTCATTACAAGACAAAACATTCGTGATATCAGGGTCAATTCCATGAATGTTCCACATAAAAAATGTTAACAAAGCTTTCATCTAAATCTAATATCGGGAAATCATTATCATGTTTCTTTTCCCGAAATAAACGATAAATTCAGCATTTCGAAAAGACCGACCTACTTTCAAGTGTCTCCTTCTTGCCTGCTCGCTCAACAAAACAAAGAAGGTCAATTATCAACTCTTACTGCGGCAGATGAAAGGAAACAACAAGCCGAGAGCTTCTCAAATCTCTGGAGGGGATGCTCTTACTCCTCGCTGAGGTTTTGAAGATGTCCAAGTGCTGCGTGATGTGGGTATTTAGGCGTCAAACATCTACCCAGTCATCACCAACGTGTACGTGCATTCAATACAACTTAGAAAGGACCCTCTAGCGCTTGAAGCATAGAGCTAGTGGTGTTATTGGTGTAAAACTGTGTACTGCTGCGTGGTCTAGCAATTACGTGCAAAAACTGTGCAAAACCTAGTCAACTTTAAGTACATCAGATGCGTAACTTGAGCTCAAGACAGTCCACATGCAGGGATGGTCGTGACATGAGCACCTTTTTTTTGGGGGGGGGGGGACTGCTATATTGCAGGGAAAGCCAGCCCGAAGGATACTTGGGAAAATGTCCCCCAGTTTCAGAAGTAAAGATAATAGATGTAACTTTGTAAAGACGTAACTACATACCAAACACTTGATGTTTGTCCTTCAGAGAGACAATTAAAAACGGATAGACACAAACGAACAACAAACAAACAGTACCAACAACAAAGAAACACACATTGTCTATAGCATCCCTCCAAAGCGGTGCAAATGTTTTCGAAACGGTCTAAGTCGAATGAAATTAACCGCTGAGGCCATTATCTCTCACATCACTTTTCTTCAATTAGGTTTATTCACATTCTAGCATTGATAACAATACAGTCATAAGCTTAAAAGTGTGCATACATGTATAAATATTTAACATTGAAATGAACAAACATTTTTTTAAAGGCAATTACAAGCACTAACTCACAGAATTACATACATCTCATGATTATGGTTTCCTCATGCGTACAGTTTAAATTTACCAACACAACAACATTTCTTTAAACGTAAACCTTGTGGATTACCTTGGAAAGAAATTCTACCAAATAAAAAGCTTTTGTCAATGCGTTCATAATGGAGGAATACACGTACCAAATAAACCCGTTTTAACATAAAACCTTTCTTGTTGATTTAAGTTCCAGACAAAAGACATTGCAAATTAATTAAACGAAAATGAAGGAACAAAGAATCAATCACGCGATGCGTGATTCTCATTATTTTTAGTGTTTAATTTCAATTTCTCCTTTATATAAAATAAAGGATTGAACTCCCTATGGCACACAGATATGTTCTTAAGTTTTCTGTATTTCTTTTTTTTTGTGCTAAAATCAATTTGCTAATCGAGAAAAGCGACGGTCGAGCACGTCCGTGAGACGAAGACGCATGGCACTTTTTGCTCGATTGATGATCCGACTGGATGAACACGTTCGATACGTCGACCCCCCCCCCCCCGAAATAGTATTGGATGAAATTATGTCAAGATCAAGACTAAGTGGTCCATTAACATCCTCCCCAAATATATTATAATACATTTCGCTTACACGTAACGTCAGAAAAATCTACTACAGTGATAAATAAAGCACGTGCTATAATCCCCCCCCCCTCTTAATGTCTTTTCTATACGATATTTACCAAAAAAGATTTGTGATTTAAACGACTTAATTTATCACATGTATTTTTTTAACTTTCAAACTTCACTCACGTAAATTGCGGGATGATTTCGTTTGAATCATTTTAGAAGAAGCAAAATTAATAGTTAATTTAGGAAATACTGTCGTACTTTCAACCATAGCTCTTTACAAATGGATCTCGTATTTCTCTTAATATGAATTGTATTACAGATTGAATTACAAAAGTTGATTAAATCTGCAAATTACTCTCGAATCAAAACAATTTGTTCTCCCTCGGACATGACCCCGTGATGGTCGAGTTAATTTTCAGAAACACATTAGCATAATTTATGTTTCAAACGATTACGTCAATCGCAAAAGTCAGGGCAGAAGCCTGTTTTATTGACTTCTAGTCTTGTATCAAGACTAGTAATACTTTAATCAAGACACACGTATTTCAAAATGAAAACTTAAACTACCTTAAGACAACTGAAGTTACCTATGTGCATGTTTTTTTTTTCATTTTTGAGTTTCTTGCGGGATATATCCCCTCTAAAGAGAACACTGTTTGGGTCAATAATTATGATAAATGTAATCAGAATATTCAGAACTATTTACAACGAGTATTTGTGGAGTAGCACCACCTACCGACCTGAGTGAACTCATTATCCTATGCCAATACTTCCGCAGTTGATAACAAGACTCATCCATTTCATGCCGCAATTCCTCCACAACATCAATCAAACCAAACCTCTCACGTTATCACTCAACATCTCCAGCTCAATTTCCTGCTCGATATTTCCACCTGATCTTATCTCAGCTTATCTCCCTCCTTAAAATCCGAAAAACACGACGGAAAAACACACCATAGAAGAGAGTTCTCCCCGTTTTAAAAATAATTCGCCCTTTCTACTCCCTCTCTCAACCTAGCATTTCATTGGCTGCTGCATTCTGCATAAACATAGCATACAAATATGGTATTAATCTCGAGTCAAAAAACAGGTGCACACCCAATGCTCTTAAAAATGGATTTTTTCCAAACGAATTTTCAATTTGTATGTTTTGGTTTCACGAATAAAACAAGTTTATTCCGATTTTGGATTTTGGACTTCGTTCGATGTCTCATTCAAATTTCAATTACATGTATATTTCTAGGAAAATAGCGATTGGGAAAAAAATCTGTTTGTCGAGGCGAAACTCGAAAAAAGCACGGGGAACGCATCATTTATGGCCAAGTTCGCGCAAGGACTATAGTTGACCAATGGTGAACTAACGTTTGCCCGAACTCTGTCTAGTCGACGATGGTTGACTACGCTAGTCGACTATTTGGAACCAGCCTACTGGGGTTGGTTGCTTCGCTGGTAACCAATAGCCGCGCGCATCCATAACGCTAGCAGAGAGCCAGGATCCAGAAGTTTTGCGATGACATTTTGACCAGCGTTTGACTAGAGACGTTCGCACATTGCTATCAGTGCGCAGGCGTAAGGTACGTCACAATTCAACCACTAGTCGACTAATGGTCCTTGCCCGAACTTGGCCCAAGACTTGTATCTTGCGTTTATCTGTTCATCCTTCCTTTTCCTTTTTAAACGTACTTGTTGTGAGTTGTTCATTCATTACTCTGCTCATCTCATTACAGTTATTTTAACTTATACTCGTTGCATGCTCTATGTCACTTTAATTGAAATTCATCACATTCAATCAGCAGCGTTCCAATCCCGTGATAACATCTAAAATTATGATTTTGCACAAAACATTGTCCGCGTGCATAACCAATCATATTGGGGAATGAGGGTCAAACAAATTGAAGTTTGCATTAACTTTGAAATTCTCAGTCTAAAAAGGTAGTCAAAATAAGAGGCATGAAAATATCAAAGAATCAGTTTCTTTTGCAAGAATGACAGGACGTGAGTATTGTGTACCATCAATCAAGCCTGTAAATCGAACGTTACAAGTACGAAACAAAATATCGAAGCAAGGACCAAATAATAAGGTAAATGGAATGAAACAAAACACGGGATACGTGCTTAAGTTTCAAGTGCACGTGGAGTGGTTTGTTCTGAATGCAACAAACAACATGGAGTTGTTTTACGGAACCAAACCGAGACTTAGCGCCAGAAATTCGACACAGTGAGTTCAAGCATGAAGTATCACGGGCTTGAGAGGAGACAAACCCGAGTCGCATTTTTGCTTTCACGATAAGTTTAGGGTGAATGTTTTACGGCGCCCCACTTCTTGAGGAAAACGAACTTTTTTTAACCAACCATTTCGAACATTTCGTCAGGTACATTTTCTTAGACGTAGTTTACACCTTTCTCTACTTGAAGATGTCTTCACACTTTCCTATCTCATCCACTTGTATCGTTTCCACGTGTTTTTGCAATCAGCCTCATCACTCTTCATCCTGGCTGAGAAAACCCATCACGATAATCCCCCGGTTTGGAACGTGTCTGATACCAAAATTATAGGGTGAGATTGAGAGGAGTTGACTTATCACAGAGCAAGGAGATATCCGTTCGCACCGTTTTAGTGCCATGGTAATTCACCGATACCTAAATGTTTAGCTGTATTACTTATGAATTGATTACTCAAAAATATGACAGCATATTTACATATGGAACACAATAATTATTACGTCAACATGTTAATAGCGCCCTCTTCCGACCAAACTCAATCTTGTTCGAAATTTCAAATGACGAGTGTTAACTCGCTGTACTCGTTCACGGCCAGTGGCGTAGCCAGGATTTTGTTCAGTGAAGGGGGGGGGGGGGAGGGGGCTACGCCACTGTTCACAGCAAAATGGCAAAAATGGCGTGTACAGTCGTCTTCAGAGGAAATTTGAAAACAATAGGTTTTCCGCGTCAGCTGCGCATACGTGGTAAAATGTCGGAAATAGTCAAGGGACGAAATTGCCATAGCAACGGCGCCTGCCCAAACACATTACACCAAAAGCTAGCCATTTGACGGACAAAACGTGCGTGGAAAGCCCTCTTCAAATCACGATTTAACATAAACTGGGTCAAGAACCGGGGACATGAGTTGCTTAGTCACCGCTCGTGATGATTGAGGGAAGATAGCTTATTTCTCTGCTTTGATGCCATCGACGAGTGAACAGGAGCCAAGACATGACTCCAAAATTAGAATATAGAATTCAGGAACTGATTACGTGTTACCAGTAACTGTTAACTTATATCGATAATGTTTAGGCCTATACCAATAAAAAAACACCACATGATAATCCTTATTCAATTACTGCAGGGTTCACCATAACAGGTAACCAGTAATAACTAGTAATTGGTTACCTGCTATAACTGGTAACAAGCTTCTACCAGAGATAACCCGATTTCCATTGAGAATTTTTTTCAAAGTTTTCGTTTGATACTTTTAGGCATCACGTCTTTATCGGTAATTACACTACGTCACTGGTGAATATATCATACATGCAAACAATTACGCAGTTACAATGTACGTGACAACTATAAACGTTAATCTCTCGGAATTTGAGCTCATATTTACAGAAAAATCCTGATAGTACATATAATTACTGACATCTGAAAATATATAGTACAGTGTACCTAATTCAATAGTACATGGCTTTCACCTCAAGATAATATGATTGATAATATAATTGATATGTCAAGAGCATTAAATTGCACAATGTCTTCATCTTGGTTGTATAATACAGTTCACAGGCAATTTTGGTGAAAATGCATTCAAGAACATCGTTAACTGTAGTACAAACTTTCTTGTTACGGGTTACGCATGCATTTATAGACGGATTAAACGTTCTTAATACGTACATTTAAACTGAAACTTCAGTCAAACATAGAACTGTTATATCATATCAAATTTAGGACATTAACCAATCAGAACGACACATCTGCATCATGTGTCAATTTACCCTCTGATGATCGATTAACCAATCAGAACGACACAACTGCATCATGTGTCAATGTACCCTCTGATGATTGATTAATGTTTATATTCTTTGAATGTTGATGTGTGCATCGTCATAAAAAATACAGTTAAATCAGGGTGGAATCACCATGCACAGCATAAATCACTCATAAAATATCCATAATGACCCAAATATGCAGGAAAATGCCCATCAATTATTACTTTCACAAAAGATACAAACAAGATCGTGTATATGACAATAATGTATCAGACACATCACTAATTCTAATGACATCAACTGACATTCCGAAGAAATTTTGTCTCGATTACAAATCAGATAAACTCCCAATCCAACCTGTTGACAAACATCTCAAGGCTATTTTAGTTAAGACACTAAAGAAATAATTTAATAAATTTGTGCCCTTCGGAACAAATTATACCAAAATTATAGGCACTCGAGTAGAAGTCCTCTTCTAATGTTCATCTGTTGATTGGATCTCTCTTGACCATGTCTGACCTGAAGAGGCATGATTTGCTGAAAACGTCTCGCACTGAAATTAGTGGAGATTCGCATGCGCGTCAGGTGCATACATACATACATTTTGAGGTAATCTTAGCACGGAGAGGCTCAAAAACGTAACATATTGGCCTTGAAGGATTGACGTCTTGTCATCAAGCGGTCAATAAACTCCTTGAAGATTCTAACTGATGACGCAAATGTAACCAAGGAGTGAGGATTGTTTTGCCATCTTGAAGATCAAGATTTGTTGAGTACTTATGGCCGCCACATGGCGCCAATTTTTCTGAGTCATCCCGCTGGACTTGAGGGCGTCAATGGGTGCGACTGATTCCTTTAAAAACTTGAACAGTTTCTTTTTCGCCTCAGTTGCAGGAACATTTAAATTTGAGTTAAACGTTAGCGAATGTGCCAGGCATATGGCAAAGCGAAGGTGCGTTCGGTCTCTCCCTTCATCATGCAGGAAGGTCTTGTGTTCCGTTGAATCGTGCAGTAAACTGAATCCCTATTCAAATTGAAGGCTACGTTATCAATAACATAAATCATAAAGTCTTCTTCCAACCTCTATACGAAAACTTCTGGTCACGCTTTTTCAATTATGAAAGACCGTCTTTTTTCTTTCATTCAAGGAATTCATATTCAATCAAAGTAAATTTTTAAATATACTTGTTTGTTTTTACAACCCAAAGAGAGCAAGAAATTATAGAATGGTGTCACAGTTTCGTAAAAGTGACAACAAGGGTAGTGTTCTCAGTCTGAAATTGTATGGTTCCCGCCCTCCCCTTTCGAAAGTCGCTCTTTCTGTCTTCCCTGGTACGAACTGATTTTCAAATATCAACGGGCGAATGGCGTGAGCGAACCAGCGAAAATCAATGTCCTTCACTTGCCACCACTTGCGTTTGCTAAAAGCGCCCCCTATAGTCCGCTGGTGGATCTCATACTTTTGAACTCCATTCCGAAAGGTTAAAACGCAGTTACATTCGTCGCATTGCCATCCAAGCACATCCCAGTAGTCACATCTCAGTAATTTTGTCACTATTTGTTGAGCAGAAATATTACTTGCTGGGTCAAGAATGGTAATTTCATAATTCAGAGACTTCACAGGGCGTCACAAGTGCTCATTTATAATCTCTGTCTCCAATTTACGTTCAAACTTCCATCTTCTACCCCGTACTTGAGGATGATCACGTTGGCTACAGGAACTATCTCACACCGTACAAGTCTTCGTTTCTACGGACGAGCCCCTTAACGATCCATCCCCTGACCGCTTGTTGTAGTTGTAAATAGTGCTAGTAGGTGTGCCTGGAGTCATCTGGTACATATTCGTCCGCGCTACGCGTACATGAGATAGCTTACGGACACGGATGCAGCACAGGTAACGGGCGAAGTATCGACGGTAGGTCTTGCTTAAGAAGCAGAGAGCAATGGGGTTGATGCAGGAATTGGCGTAGGTCAAGAGAAACGAGCCGGTTGAGAGGATGAACATTCCCAAGGAATCGAAGACCTCCACGGAGAAGGCGAATTGGAACCAGAGCCTGCAGACGAAAAAAAACGAAACAGAAATGGCGGGAAGAAAGGTGACGGACATCATTGAAAATGAACTTTTTCTCTTTAGAGTAAAAAAAAAATCAAAAGTGCAACAGGGTAATCTAAAACTGTCTAATTTGACATTTTGATTTCTAACTTAAACGCAAAAATTCTCAATAGAACAGCCCCTTGATATATTCTGGCATCTTCCTGCTTTAAACAAAGCCTATTATTTGAAAACAAAAGGCTCAGCACAAAAATACAAAATGTAACACGGATAGAAAACCGAAAAGCAAGTTTCCATGTCGATCGTTACGGATTCTGCAGGATATTATAGGAAATCCTCAGAAACAAAAGACCGCCACAGCTGCTAAAAGAGCATTATTTGAGTTATTTCCTTGTCCAACTTGCGCGCAAATAAAGCCTTACCACATTAGGCCTATTTCCTATAAGAATACAAAGATCTTTAAGGTCCGAGTAAATCTAGCAATTACAATCCAATAACGCGGGACGGAGTGTGGACGATTGCACTGTCTTCATTCTGATTCGCCTCGGAATTAATGAGACAAAGTAAGCCAGTTGAATCAAAACTAATCTGAAATATTGCATTATACCCAAAGGAGATGTATTTGGGGCTTTTACGGTCAAGTTTAAGAAGGAAAAGAGGACAGGGATAGAGCTAACTAATAACACCAAACTCAAGGGAAATCAAGGGAAGAGAAATAGGCAGGCAATGTGTACAAGTCGAGAGATATTGAGGGAAGATTGGCAGAAGTCTCCTTCTCATCCTTTGTAATTATGCCCAAAGGTGGACAATACGCACGGGCAGTAATATGGAAAGTACTACTGGAGCAAACCTATTAAAACATGTGATGTGAAAAACTAATGTTTTAATGTTGAGATGAAAAAGAACGACGATGTAAAGACGACGACAAAACAAATATTGATCAGGGAAACGAAAATATAAGACTAGGGTTGCAGCACTCGTCACTTCGATGTACTGAGTACAAGAAAGACCACAACAAGCGCAACAGAAGCAGCAATGACAACCACAAGCAACAGCAACAACGGCAGCATGGGAAGGAAGCAACGGGTGCGATGGATACATAATATTAAATGTCTATTCCAAAAACGATTGTTTTTATCTGCATGGCGCACTTAATTAAGAAGGAAACAGAGTGAAACGACGTTCCAGACAATAAAACTGTATTAAGCCCACGAGAATGCAGATTCATTGCACTAGATGTTTGTACAATAAAAATGAAGTCTTTCAAGCGTCTTTTCAGGCTACTGAGAAAGCAGGAAGTTTAGTCGTTCACTCGCTGTGAACTAAATAGGACGCATCTAGATTCTTAATCTAATTGTTTTTGTCACCATCAGCATCAACTCCCCAATGTCGGAAATAAGCAAAAGACTTCAAAGCTATGGGCATTCCGAGGCTTAGCATGACCCATCATGAAGCATGACCCAAATATGGAACGAAAGAGGAAGGGGGGGGGGGGAAATTGGCGAACTGCTTCAAGCGTAAAATGGAAACGTGAGTTGAACAAGGTATTTGTTATTGGTTTTTGTCTTGGTGTTCGTCTCCCAAGCTTTCTTCATGTCCAAGGGAGTTGCGATATAACTGATAAAGGTTATAATTCCCCAGGTAAGATGGGCCTATAGGTACAAACATATACGTGCCATATGCTCCTTCTGATGACAGCTGGGGTGAAAATAAAATTGGTATGCAAAGTGACATGTTGATGTATCACTAGAGCGAAACAGAAAAATGTGAGCAGACTTGCTCATGTAGTAAGGCTTCTTTTACCCTACCATTTCATGGGCAGATTCCTCTCGATTGATACAGGCCAAGGTAACATGCATCGACTATTGATTTCTCCTTGTTCAAAAAGGAATGTCGTGATTTTAATCTTCAGTGCTTACAAAAATTCACGCAAAAAGATTCTTGAGACTTACGTCATGATGGTGAAGAACGAATAAAGCTAAAGAGTCAAATGTAAATTTTGTCCACCGTTAACCTACTTATGATTATAAGAATGATGAAGTATGTTAACAGACCTCCATTTAGAAACTTAACACAAACTAGTTGCCATCATAAGCCACCATTATATCCAGCCAATATCTCGGGAGGATTTTAGTTTCTTTGTTTTCATTTTTAGGTTAACTTAAGTAATCCTCTGTCCTCTGACTCCAACCGAAGTCGTAAGTGAGCTTGAGAAGATGCAGTGTTGGAGTCACTTAAGCAAACCCCCCCCCCCTGCTCTTCAGGCCAACACAAAATGACTTCAATCAAGCCTACCACGTTGCGTTTGAGATCTTTCTTCGCCACAGTGCAAAACTCTCTTCAGTTCTTATTGAATAGCTTGAATAGCTTCTTATCCAGACGGGGCTTATAAAGATAAGATTGATCAAATCAAGGGACATGACTCACTTATCGTTATTGCATTAGATAGAGAGAGAGGCAGTAAGATGCCACTGTTGCGTGATAGCGTCAGTCCTAAGGTTTGATGAATATTTGCCGGACCAGGAAATCACAGAGATTGAAAGGAATTCTGCCTTGGGGACTCTTCAAAAGCAAAACTCTTTACAACATGTCCTTTCACCTGTATTCTTCTTTTGCTTGAAAATTCCCAACCATCAATTTTCAAAGGGTTTGCTTCTTTCACATGTATTTTGGTCAATTAATTATTTTACTATACTCTGTTTAAACTTCAACTCTAAGGTAAAAATAAATGAACCAAACTGATAACTCTCACTTTTGACAGTTGAAAGGAAGATAAAGTCCCGGCCATTTCCTGGATAACTGGAAAGCTAGCAAGCTAATCAGACTGCAATTAGTTAGAACTGTACAAACACGGAATGGCCATTAGCTATACGCATCTAACGCCAAAAGCCTTACTTAGGAGTAAATGACGATTCTTTGACGTGCCCATGCATTTATAAGCCAAGTCCATCAAGGATTGATGCCTTAAGCGCAGCTTGGAGATTGTTTAGACGGGGAAAGATTCACTCGGGTCCCCATCCCCCTTCGCTGCTGGCCTGCTTGGTAATGATTCAATCCAGAAGAGTCAGGTGCAATTAGTCACCAAATGGTGCTGATGTGGCGAATGTCGCCAACAGGTTACAGTACTTCCGGATTGCGTTCACCCAGAAGGGACACGCTTGCGTCTCTAGGACAACACGCTTCTCATGGCGTTAAACAACCTTTCAACTTTAATGAAGATGCACTTTGGCGGAGAGGAAAGATGGACTCTTCTAGAGGTGGACTAGATGCACCAGTTACTCAGAATGTTAAGCAGAATTATCTAGTTAACGCCTTGAAACTGAAAGACAAAAGGAAGTTTCGTCGTCTTCTATAATATTTTGTTCTTTTGCAGTTTTCACTCCTGCCTGTGTGTGGAGGAAAAACATTACTGAGCCTAGAAACGGGAGCTTTTTTGAGGAAGACAGAACGAGAATCTGCACTAGTGCAACGTGAACCGTCACGGTATGGAGGTCAGAGAAGTACATCGCTATATGTTCCTGTCACAATCAGCCTAAGGCTTACATATCAAGCCATGCAGCGTGTTTGTTCGATAGGCTTCAAAGTCAGTCTCTTGATTTACTATGTATGGAATTCCTTTGATTGATTCCCCTGCAAATGTCAACGTTCTGTGATGTACAGAAACGTGTGCCCTTCACAATGAGCGTATGCGTCCCATCAGTTAACAAATGCTGTCATAAATTATCTGAAGATGAACCTTAATTCTGCGGCTCATGTTTTGCCGAGGTCGGGAACGCTGCGGATTATCCCTTCTCTCCACATTCTAAAAATATTTCACAATAAATGATCGATACCGATAAAGGTAATATATGACCACTATTATGACTTGCAAATAACAGCTGGTTAATTCAAATAAATCCCGCTTTTCAAATTCTAAAATCTGAATATAGAAATGGGGTGATCGATTGCCAGATATTATAAAGACTGATCAATGTAGGGTTCCGCTGGTTGCGCACTTCTTTGGGGTTGGTGAGTCATGGGCTTGTAGTTAGAATGTTGATCTTCAACACTTCACACTGAGATAATCACTTGGAGGCGAAGAGGAAAGATAAACCGTCAAATTTCTGGGTCATCAACGTTTTTTTTGGCCATACTGCCCTGCGCGTTGACAGTTTTTCTTTAGTAATGAAATGAAAACATCAATTCTTCGCATGACACTCTCCATTAAGAAGCATTTTTGTCGCAGATAATTCGGTCAGCGACCGTGGTTGAAATTGGGGGTTATTTTGTTCCTTCGAAAATAATATTAGTTATCGTGAACAGAGTTCGCTGTGTCATAATTGTGGCCAGTCGATTCGAACAACACACACAGATTTCAAGAAATGCTATAACTTTAAGTTAAATTGTGAAGGACGCCATCGCCGGCGGGTGATCGTCAACTGGCTTGACATGGTTAATGCACGATGCACAAAATGTAAGCAGCGATAAAAGGCTAAATCTTGAATTGAAACACTTTTTTTTGTTGACACGGACTTACTTATTTGGTACAAGGAATAAGCCAGTTCGGTATTCCATCTGCGCATGCGTGTGCACATCAAGATTTGCCGATTTTTATTTCGGGATAAAAATGTCATCGTATTACCAAAAGCATAGCGGGGTACCAGCAAAATTAAAGAGATCATGGTGTTCTGAAGTTTAACATTTTGCAAAAAAAAAATGGACAGCGAAGCGTTTTGGTGTTTTGTGAGTCAAAAGTTTTGTGAGAACGAAAGTTCCATCTCTTTTTGATTCCACGAAAAATTGACACAGAATGCAGATTTGGTTACCACGTCCCCCATTGCCTTGTGTGCATTTATTTGCCGCGGTTATCCCAAAAAGAAATCGACGAATCTTGCCGTGCACCCGACTATTTTGGAATGATGACCTCGCTTATTAAAAAACACTAACATACAATTGAATAAGGTAAACAACCACTGGGTAAAAATGGGTTTTAATTAAGACGCATTCTGAACTATGATGCACTTTTAACTTCTCAATATTCAGTGATGTTTATACTCTTTCAGTTATAAGTTTCATCCACTGTACACTGGTCCCTCATCCTTCCCTCCTACCCCCTTTTGTTCCCCATCCCCCCACACTCCTTTGTTCCCTTTCATCCACTGTACACCTTCCCCTCCTTCGAACCCTGCCTGCTTGCATGCATGTCCACTGCATGTTCGTTTCTTGTCCCCGTGTCATTTGCCTTTGAAGAAGTCTTTGCTAAAGACGAAATATATCAGGCCTCTCTAACTTTTTGATGTTTATACTCGATTGTTATTAACCGTCAACACTGATACCATAAGAAAATCTGAAACCATGACAACAAACAAGTTTGGCATAACACGCATAAGGCATTTTGTTTGCTTGAGTGACCGCTGCCACAGGTTCGGGATCAACATATTGCACGCCTGAACGAAGTCCATTCCCGACGGAATGCACTAAACCCAGCTGGAAATTAACACGTCTTCGTGGAGACGAAAACGAAATGTTTACAATCAAGTGATAATGCGTTCCGACTGGGGTATTCGAGAGGAGAATGTACTCTTTTACCGACGAAAAGTACATAGGGGGATCCTAATATGGGGGAAATTAAGCCTGAATGGGAAGAAAGATAACGAGATGACGAAGTTTAGAGCCGAATCGAGAAGGGCGTAAAACGAAAAATCTCATACTGTGCTTGCCAATTCATTTCATATTAATTTTGAAGGCAAGATGGCAGTTTTAAATTCGTCACTTACATCGAAATACTAAAACCCGCTGCATAACGATGTCTTATCCTAACACATTAGAAGATATCAGTTGGGTATAGTGACGAATTTGAGATCCTATGTGAAAATGATATTCCCCACATGCCCTCGCGACATTTTAGGAAATTTATCTTGAGGAGTTAACTGCAAAAGAGAAGCGTGAATCGCGCTTTGCTCTATGGTTCGTTTCAGCTTTTCGTGACTTGCTGCACTTCTGTCCCTCCTTGTTTGATTTGTGTCTCATGCCAAAGAAAATATCGAATTTTATTTTCCTGTAAAGCACGAGATCGGATCATTCACTTGATTGAGGGATATTTTCCAGTTTTCAATTTGGCCGTAGGTGTTCACCATCCGTGTTCAAAATGATATTTATCAAACGAGGCAAAGATCATGACACCACTCCCCCCCCCCTGTCCAAAAAGTGTGTGTGTGGGTGTGGGGGGATATAACCACCCCCCCCCCCCCCCGCGGGATCTCCGCCCATGGTTTGCACATGTCATGTTACGTTAACTTTGTAGTAGACGGTTTGTTGGTCAATAATTTGTGCACGTCTCTTCCAATATCTGTTAAAACGTTATCGAACCATCGAGCTAAAAAATACAAAGATCACTGCAAAAGTAGTTTACAAAAACAAAACAAATGCAAAGTAGTTCATGAATACTAGAATGTGTATTCAGTTGGACGTCGAGGTGACGTCACGTACATTTTGACCTGTCCACTCAGAGCCAAATTGCTCCCTTGACATTCACAGTCGGTGTATTTTTGTGTCCAATTCTCTGGACGTAGTACGTGCTCTAATAACAACCTGGCCTGGAAAAGCCTGCAGCCATCATCTCCGGCCGGTTCAGTCATCAAGAATTCAGTGTTAACTGTAATACTCCAGGGACGTTTTGGTAAAGATGAAAGATGGGAGGACGAGAAACCCGTGATGACGGGGAGAGTTTTCTCCAGGCATAGGAGAAGTGTCTTGTGGAAAATGGTGTGGAAAATAACAAGTCTTTCAGGTCGAAGAAATGAAAGGAAGTTTTAATCATTCATCTAACTTCGAAGAGAGATCTTATCTTGAGGTTGATCCATAATCATTCTGCGCAACACTTTTTTGCTTCAGTACTGGCGTTACAGCTTGTGTGTACGCTACTCAGTGGAAACAAAAGACAAGTGATGCTATTTTGAAATGATATTGAAAGTGCTGATGTCATTGCAATAAAAGAGTCGATGACAATACGACGAGATGACAATGATGACAATAATGACCGATAACAATTCAATGATGACCTCCGAAGCGTTGAAGGCAACGAAAAAAACAATGATAGGACTGATGACGATCATTTTGATGATATAAATGGCAATAATAACGGATATGATTCGGGTCATCAGGGCTAACAAGATAATAACAGTACACGCTGGGACACCAGTACCATTGGTTGCAGTTTTTCCATCTTCTTTGCAAGCCCCGGATATCATGAAGGAAATACTTCAATCCTTACGAATAAGATGGTCTGTCGAGTTATCTCAGCGGTATTTGTTGATCAAAGCCTTGTCTATAGAGTTCACCAAGTCCGTCCACCATGATTAATCATCATCAACACAAACCAATTATAACTGGAACCGTGATAACGTGAGAGGCATACTCTCAGCCATTCGGCACTCCTTGATCTAATAGACACATTTTATCCGTAATTACAACGATCGTGAATCGTCAAAGGAAGTAATTCATCCTGGAAATGTTCTGAGAGTTTTGGAATAACAAAGTGCTTTGAAAAAAAGGGCAACATTTCCGGGGCAATTTACTCGGACCGATAACCATCCCATTACGGTCTGAGAAGGCGAGAAAGATAAGAGGGTAAATGTATAAAGATGGAAGAGAAGCGAGACCATTTTCACTCAACAAAACCTTTGACTACATTAGAATTCAAATGTGTGAGTAATGGGTTTGAAAATGACTGATTCCTACAGACACTAAGGCATAATATTTGACCAAAATCGTCCTAACTATTCTAATTAGATACATAAATGGATATTCCAAAGAGAAGCGATATGTGTAATTTAAATATACATGTAGTAGGTTAAACATAAAAGCTACACCAAGAAGTCACAATCCAAGGATTAGAACAAATTGGTTAAGTCCAGCATGCGGCAGCTGAAAGAAAATCGTGCGTGACACGAAGTATTTTTATTTTTTTAATAAATGGCAAGTGCAACGTACCTATTGTGTCTTTCATATTCGCGGTCATATTTAAATGCAAACAATATTGACCTAATTAAATTCTTTTGGGTAAAACACTCTCGGTAGCACACCGTATAGATATTTATAAAAAAAAAAACACCTGGACGTTGTCATTTGCAGAGCGGGTTGTTTTTGTACTGTGAATGATCACAAGAAGTGCAATGTCCGAGTTATACTAGAATCAGGTTGTCAAATTAATCGATACTTTGCCAGCCGAATGGCATTGTCAAAAAGCGTGAAATTAATCGATCCTTGACACTTGTGAAGCGTGAAAAGAATCACTAATCAGCAGCCAGACAAGCACGTGAAAAGCCAAGATTATCGAATCTATGTCTCTTTGACCAACTCAGCACGAAGCTGGGGCAGGGAAATGGCTTAGTGAAGGTTGGAGGTCGGAGCCGAAAAGTAAACTGCATGGACGAAACGGGTTCAGCCAAAATAAGAATGAGTGGCATATCTGAGTAACGTGAGCGTCCAGGGATGCGAGCGTACAGGGACGTCTTTTTTTTATTCTATAGGCCTATGGTCATCGTCTGGGGATGCGAGCGTCCAGGGATATGAGGCCGTCCATGGATGCGAGCGTCCAGGGATATGCGAGCGTCCAGGGCCCAATTTCTTGGCTCTGCTTACCGTTAGCGAAAAATCCCTGCTTACTATATCAGAAAATGCTGTGCTTACGGTAAGCGTATTTCACGTGTTAACGAGGAATTTTGGCTTCTGCGCATGCGTACATTCCATAACTACGGATTATGTGCTTACAGGGTCACAGCGCAGATTTTTTCTGCTAGCGTGGTTAGCACAAAATGGTGATCGTAAGCACGGAATTATGTGGTTAGCAGAGACATGGGGCCCAATTTCATATCGGGTTTTATTATAATGGTTGAGGGATGCGAGCGTCCACATATGCGAGCGTGAGGGATGTCATCTTCGAGACGCTAAGTTTAAAGAAGGTTTTTAGATAAATTGGTGGACGTATAAAAGGACAACCTACAAATCTAGAGTTTGTGACTTGTGACTTAGCAGTCTATCACGAACCACTCCGATGAGTTATTTCACTCGTTATATTTCCCAGTGAACAGGATGAGACTTTTGTCATGACCCTTTATAATCGAGGCCAATGCATTGCAATTTTCTTTAATTCATGAATTTTTCCTTTGATAACCAAGTCCATTATCCCGATTGATTCGTGCGTTCTCCCAGGAGACAAGAAGAACTACCGTATCTTGAGAAATAGTTTCAATGGAGTATTTTTTTGTCCGCGATACAGTCCCATCGAATTTCATGTCAAATATTCAGTTACTTGGCGATGAATTCACGGGGGGGGGGGGGGGCGGTGTCCAAAAGGGGTGCATTTCCACGCTCGCTCACAGGTGGCACGCTCGCCCCCATCCTTTGACTAGAGTTCCAACGAAATTATGCTCTTTTTGCGGTTTAGATTTAAAAAAAAAAATATGATATTGATAGGGTCTGAATAATGTGCAATTTCAGATTTAAAATATATGCATGAAAGTTTCAGCTGACACTTCTAGCTTCCCATGGGACAATCGTGGTTAATAGTCAATCTCGGATAACTGAACTTTAATAGTTTAATTTTACGCCAGAGTGCCTTCTGCAACGCGTGCAGTCTCTCCATCCGTGGGGGCTTCCGACGTTAAGAGCCCACTGGAAATGAGCCCGGTGATCGCCCGGTCTAACGAGACAGGTTGATGAGTAATGACTGTGTAGGACTCTGTTATCGGAAATTCGAGTTTTTGTGCGATCAATCTAAATGACACATTAAATTACGAGCGAACTTTGCGCCTGGATGCACCGTTACACTCTATGGGGATTACTGACAACCGACAAAAGGTAGGTACACGGTTGGTCTTCTCGGCATCAGGAAACTGATGTTTGTTGAAATTGAAGTATTCAGCTGGGTAAAGTTGTAAAAACTCGAACATTTCTTTAAGTAATTCAACTTGACGTGTGTACATGCATTTATAGACGACACAATGGCCGAAATTTTCAGAGCCGGATTCCAAAACTATTTATGTCAGTTTTGTATGTAATATTACGGACGGTTGAAAAAAAAAACTGCGAAAATCATTTTACGGCTTATATTAAAAAAATATAGCTCCGAGCTATTACCGGTTCAACTAACCTCGTCTCAAATGGACAATGTTACACTGATGTATTGTAATGCATTCGTGTACTCAGGCATCTGTTACCCAAGAAAATGAAGACGCGCTGGCAACCGAGCAATATGCACGCAAGTTGTGTGTTTTGAGAGTGTCGATTACAGGCATTGCTGTACCGTGCAAATAACCAGCAAGATATGTGTGTGGATGAACATGTAGGAAGGAACACTTCCATGGTATGAACAATCATTCCCAGTCATGAACACCTGCACTTAATATTGTTCATGTCTACAAGTTACCGCGTCTCATGCCTTGAGACGAGAGTCCCCACCAATTGTTCTGCTCCCCAATCCATTTTTTAATCTAACGAATAATTTCAATGACGAACCAGAAATGAGATTCAGAACAAACATTTTTGTCGAAATCGCCAAGGTTACTTTCCGCCTTTAAGTCATTGTCGATGTTCACTTTGCGCCGTGCGTCCATGCACGTGACAAGTAAACAAAACAAAATTTGAGCATCTCGCCAATATTGACAAGACGGTGGCGCGTTCTGGATATCGCATTTTGTTCTGCTCCGTCTGAGATACCCGTTTTCTTCCTCCGATACGTCTAACTCGTGAAAACAAGTCATGGATGTGCCCTTGTCATGGGTCGGACAGGCAGGATGTACAATCCCGCAGGGACCACATACGAGCTGAGAATAGGGTTATGGCGTAGCATACGGACAGGGGGCAAATATGCGAGCGGAATTGGATACGAGAGAAGTAAACAAAAACATCCACGAGGAAATACACGGCATGTCGGGATGACGATGTTATTAAGAAGGTAGGGAAATTTGAACAAAGAAGGAGGCAGGAAACATCTCGATCTGAGAGACAGATAGGCGGAGAAACGATCAGGTGTCTGACTAACTGAAAAACAGGAAGGATTTGAAGCATGTACAGGTGTTTGTCCCTCGGGGAATATACAACTTGATCACGGTGATGTTTTCATCGATTTTCTGATGGGTATATCTCATGCCCACCTCCGCACGCAAAGTTAAGGACGGACTTCTTCCACAAGAAACAATTTGATTAAGTTTCTTTCTTAACTCTCATGACGCAAAACCGCACAGGACAAAGAGGCAAAATTCGGTTGCACAGTGTACATACATGAAAGAAAAATAAAGGAAAAGAGTTCAGGTTTTAAAGTATCTTTTTTTCTAATTCCAATGTCCAAGGCAGCTGAAACAGATTGTTTCAATATGTGACCAGCCTATAGTAGTATCACTCAGAATTGATTTATCACATTTGCTTGAGAAGGTAACTGAAACAGATGGCAGTTTAATTGAAAGTAATTGAAGAGTCACGGATCATTGCCGTGTCATAGGAAAAATAGAAGTCAGAGAAATCCCATGGGTCCATCAAGCCAATGATTGAGACAGGTGTAGCGTTGAGGGGTCTTTGCTATGAAGACTGAGGACCATTGAACTGCAACATAAATTCATGTTACAAACTGAAGCAAGCCACGTGATTCGCGGCAGGAGGTAGAAAGTAATATTACACGATAAATGCGCTTCAGATTTAGGGTAAAAGTTCTTATCAATCCCATAACTCTACCGTCGCTGTTTTAAAGAGTGCATATTAAATTGCTTATGTAGACATTTTGTCCAGTAAATGAGTTTAATATAGAATACGCCTGAGTGTACACAATCACAACTTATACTACTTTTAATATATTTATCGATGAAGTTACCCAATGAAATTAAAGCAAAGTCACAATCTTTAAGGAGATACAATTTTTTTATGCGGTTGAAACACCACAATCTATTGGTTCTCTGTCACAATTTCTCATCTAAGACACAGTCAAGCAGTAAAAAATATTCAATCTCCTTTGACTTTTTCACATAACAGTATTCTGAATCGTACACGATTTTTTTTTTTTTTAGCTTTCAGAGCAAACTTTTTTTTCCCTTGGGGCTCTCTGACACGCATGCAGTTGCGGATGCAGCAATGTGTATACGGGGGAAATATGAAGAGTTATTAATTATGCTTGATGAATGAGCTCCGGTTTAAAATTGAATTACAAAGCCTATATAGCCGTGGATTACATACATGTATTTACAATTTAATAGATTATAAGGGCTTACCTGTATACAAAGTGTGGTATCCAGCATATAGCAAATATAACCACGAGAACTAGGACTGTCCTGGCAAGTCGTCGACGAGCTCGAAGTTGTCTGGAGTCACCATGCCCCTCGCAGGGAATCGCCTTAGAACTCTGGATCAGTTGCATGGCTATCAGCATGTAATACATGGTGATAATGGCCAGTGGTATGACGAACATGATCAGACATCGAACCACTTCATGAACCTTAGCAGCGGTGGTTGGAACGGCTCCCTCCAAAGTCAGGTTGACCGGCAAAGCGTAACATATGGCTATCTCGAAACCTTGGAAGTGAAAAACGTCTCTTTTGGCGAGTATAGCCGTTGGTATGCCTAGCGTTACCGATAATGCCCAAATGGTAACCGCTACGGCGTATGTTCGACGTACAGCGTTGGACTTGCGGCGTTGCATGGGTCTCACGATAGCCGTGTAGCGATCGTAACTCAAAGCAGATAGCGTGAAGACCGAGACACCATGAGATACGATAGGAACGGCGTTTGCAAACTTACAAACGGCTGAGCTGAATGGATAGATATTGTACAGGTACGACACGAAAGTAAAAGGTACTGAGGTGATGACGACAAAGAAATCCCCAAGACCAAGACTTGCGATGAGAATGTTAGGTACAGATCGCATATCTGGGTTGAGCAAGACTATACATACCAGTATTCCGTTACCTATCACACCCATCAAACCAAAAAGTAGCACCAATGCCATGGCAACAGCCTCATAAGCGTCTACTCTTTCTGCATGGTAATCGATGGAGTTATTCCAGGTAAAGTTTGGAAATGCCGTTGTCAGGGAAGCCATTTTCTCTTACGGCTAGGAAAAGAGACCGATTCTAAACGGCGTTGATGCAATCAGCTGCAACGGTCAGTCTTTGTGATTGTTTGAAAGTTGACTTTACTTTCTCCGCGGTGCACTTAAAGTAATAGTAATACGAAGATACAGCATATTTGCGTCGAAACGGAAGTGGTGTCGCTTGAAATCCTTTTGTAAGGGAGGCAGTCAATACATTGGAGATACAGACTTCACTTCTTAAGACTGGGGCTTCTCTCTACGTGAGATAAGAGTAGTTGCTACTGCAATCCGCCAGTAACTATAGTTCACCACGCAGTTAAGCTGGTGGAAATAATCGGTAACCACGGACGCAGTGTGTTATCAAGATAGGAATGATCTGGCTTTGTCTGGCCTTCAAAATCCCATGGCCACTCCTCGCGTGTCACTATACTCTCCCAAAGACACAAAGTATTCCAACACGGTGTACTAAAACGCCTGCGTCGTAGTCTATCTTCCCTATTAATGTCCTCCCACGCGGTCACCGCCTTATAGTTGGGTTGGTAGGGTTAGTCTTGGCCTCCAAGCACTGTGTGTGAGTACTCATTGTGCCAATGGCGCGGAAACGAAACAGTGCCGAAGCGATGCCTACAGCTTCACGGTTCGCGGAATCCAACGACGGAAAATTGAGGTCCATGAAGACTACATTCAGCCGAGAAGTGATGTTTGGTTGGGTGTTGAGTTGGCGCATGCGCACTGATCGGTAGAATACGTTGTTTTTTGATTGGCGCACGTTGTGCGGTTTGCCTTGCGGTAATAATGAAAGTGGTGACTTTCAAGTTTTATTTTTTTTTTCGCGCGAGGGCGGTGTTTGCAGTTTGCGTTACATTGTGTGAGATGTTGAAATGAGTATGGAAGGTATTGCATTATAACATAATTATTGTGCATTGCACAATGTTCTGGAAGACTATGACAATATGTAATGACTGCTTTTTCAGATACAAAAAATGCAGTTTGACCAATAAAATACATATTTGTTTTCAAAGCTGAAGTTAATTGTACTTACATTTTCTTGTTGTCCTCGGCTCTGTTGTCTCTAGGTATGAGCCTTAGTGATATTGGCCAGGTGTCCGTTGTAATTATTGTCCAATATACCTGAAACATACCACAATACTCACACTGTAAATTCGTACTTTGCATAATTGTTTTGAACCAATCGAGTACCATCGTCTCTGACAAAATGATATAAAAATATGACACTAATTGTGTATGGCATGCCGAGCAATAGTCAATACACATAGATGGCGCTATTCAAAATTTACAGGAGCTGTAGTTGCGAGCTGCATGCAGTGGCTACATTGAGCATCAAATAAAATCGCTATTTGAATATTTTGCATCAAATGTTTCTTTGCAAATATTTTTCGTTCTGTTGATCTTTAAAAATTAATTTTAGGCTCGACCTCAGTACGGAATTGAGCAAATATAATTTCATTACTCTCCTAGAGGCTTCTACTCGTGCACAATTTCCATCTCTTAGTATTGCGAAGCGGATCAAAATGCATAATGAGACTTTAAAAAGAATGGAAAAAGGCAACACCGTTAGTAAACAACAGACCCTTGAGCCAACTTGACCCGATATGTAAATATTGGTTTAACTTAGAGAAAGCAAATGTGTGGTAACAGTGGTATTGGTTTAAGCTATTAAGACTGTTGACTTAAGTTTCTACAGACGTCTTTATACTACGCGGTTAATATTCGCTCACGTTACATTTATTTGCAGTATAGTAAGCAGTGTGTTTAGGGCGTGTACACGCAAAGGCGATCCAGCAGCACTTTCTCATAGTGTATAACGTAGGGTAGACATCTTAACAGTTTTGCGCCATCTGATGAGCGTATTTTCATTGTTAACTGCCCGGTCTAATTGTCAGATCGTTTCATATACATTATGAAATGGACATTCTAGAAAACAACTGTGGCTATAAATTCGCGAGAAGTAATGCTATAGTGTAGCAACAGGCGGCACTAAAAATCACGAAAAAGGCTTGAATTTTAAGGACTTCTCATCATCGACCAGCTCATGACTTTTACATTAGAACCAAAAGAACAGCTGAGGCTGGAAATAAACTGGAGTGAAAGGTATGCCATATATGCGCTTCTCTCATCTATGTTTGAAGAGGCTGACTGAGCTCCACATTTGGCCACGAGGGTGTAGTTTTGATATCTTCGTCTTGCATCAAGAAAAGTTCATGCCGTGTCAGAAGAAACCGTGCCATCATGCCTGCTTGCTCTCTCAAGAGATCTCACTTGGAGTTGGTCTCCTCTTTGATTTTGATCTTCCAAATGTTTTTGATTTTCTTCTTTACGTTTCACACGGAGACAAGAATCTTACCACGTTCGAGAAGAAATGATACCAATCCCGGTCCACAGCGGCACGACCCAAGCTGTTATCTGAAAGAAAAACTCGAAAAACACAACATGCCTATCATCCATTCCATTTTCGCTGATCCCGTCAAGAATCAAGTTGTGGCAGTCGGTGTTCGCTTCTGGTTCGAACGTTGGCATGAGGAAATGTTTTATTGCGAGTTCCATGGACCAAGAGGGGGGTTATTTATTCAACTTACTGACCCCATCCTTAAGGACTACCAGCGATTCGGTGCTACAGCTCAGTATGTCCTCGTCTTGATTTGTCCCATTCCTAAACCTCTCATAGGGGTTCAGAAGTCTATGCTAACGTTGAGACGGACTTCCAACACGAGTCTCGCTTACGAAAACATTACCGTGTGTCAGTCACAACCGCATGGGGGAAAGAAGCGATATCTCTCCATGTGTACGATGCTAAAAGACATGGACGCTGCAGTGCCACCGTGGTTGGATTACCACCGTCATTTAGGTATTGAACATGTCTACATCTATGACAACTCCAGAACTTCTACCCTTAATCAGACAGTTCGTCGGTATCTAGACAGTGGATTTCTCACCATTATCCCATGGGCTCATGTCCACTCACCCGGTAAGACTTATCTAGAAGTTCAAATAGCCCACGAAAACGATTGTTTGTGGCGGAATCGTTATCGGACGGACTGGATGATTAAAATTGACGTGGACGAGTTTTTGCAACCCATGGACTCTTCTATGCCATCGATACCTGACGTCTTACGTAAATATACAGTTGTAATGGACTCCATCGGTTCCTTAAGGATTCAGAACTGGTTCTTTTGTCGAGGATGGAACCAAACGAGGCGACATCATCACGAGAGCGTCTTCGAGAGGAACCAGTACCGGAGGAGGGAGCCGACACCAGTCAACATGGGTCGAGACAAGGCAGTGGTTAGGCCAACTAATGTACACTTCTTTAAGATTCATGGCGTGAAGCTAGGAGGTGATACCATCACATTGTCACCGTTGACTGAGATAAGAATGGTTCATTACCGAGGAGATAACAAACTTCATTCTGGGTTCAGATGCTCTGATAAACGGCCGGTTAAAGACAGTAGTATGTGCCGACTTTGGGCAAAAATAAAAGAGTTTAGTCTTAACGTCAAGGAGCCGAATGGCATCCATTGTACATGATGAATCACCGGCTCTTGTAAACCAAATCTAGTGGGAAAAGTTTTAATATTGTCAGATCTAATTCTCTTAACCCTTCTTAAAATATTTGTAAGTAAAAACATAACTGAAACTAGGCCTAGAGGTTCCTACTGGTTTTGAAGACGTTATCAGACAAACAAGGGAAAGTGACTATTTAGTCCGAAGATGATGCATGTTCATTATGAACTTAAAATAACGTAAGAAAATATGAGTATATGTACATTATAATAACACCTAACAACATTGGGAATCCAAAGGCCAACATTGTAACGGATATCATAGGCCTGGTCATGGGACAGGGAGATAGTCATAAGACAGGGATCATATGATAGAATTAAATTTTAAAAATGATCCTTTTCAAATTCGTCACAGTAACTTCCGGTCTGATGATGTCATAATTTTAAAACCCTGCAAAGTTATCTATGGTTAATCAAAAAACACAAAGGGGCGATTTTGAAATTTTGGACGGATGGTTTTAAAGTTAAAAGAAAGCAAACTCTATTTGACATGCCGCTAGAGGGCGCCCTTTCGGATGATGACGTCATCATGCTGCATTTTTTGTTTAGTTATATTAAATTTTTATTACTTTTCCGGTAACACCGGAGTGAAAGTCTAGCGGTCAAAATAATGTTGCTCAATGCACCGTCTACAACCCCAAACGTTTGGAAGAAATGTGGTTCGTTTTGATTTTGAGGCTTTCAGTCTGACTGTACTTTAAATTCACCTAAATTTTAGACCCGGAAGTTAAGGTCAAGCGAGTACAAGTGCATTATCAATTAATGGTCTACCTAATTACAACATATGACCATGATTGATCGTTTTGTTTAAGAGTTATAAGTGAAAGATGTTGGTCATATTTTCAACGAAAATCGCCGATGAAGTCATCATGACGTCAGAAATAGGCACCAAGCCGGGGGGGGGGGGGGAGTGTCGATATTGAAAGTTACAAGTTCATACCATAAACCGTTTAGGAGAAAACCCGTGGAGAATTATTGTCCGGACAAAAAGAAAAAATTGTCAGAACAATTCTAAACAGTGACCGGGTTGTGCCCGACCACTCAATAAGTGTAGGTTTAAGTGATCCCCCCCCCCCCGAACGCCTTATGATTTCAGTGACACAAAACACTGCGCGTATCCACCTGCAACTTTCGCCAACAAATCCTATGATAACCATAAAATAAAACGGAAACACCGCAGGAAATATTTAGCTTTAACAATGTAACAAAAAGTTTAATTGGGCAACAATGTATAGAGTACTTCGACTTGCATTGAAATAAAATGACACATGTATTCGTCCGATTCTTTTAAGTTCTCACCTTGTTCAATTGATCAGGGAAAACTCACTGTTTCTGCTTTTCTTGAAAACCATTGATGAGTGTGTCTTCTATTGAGAAGAGAAGTAACATTTGAAGCAACTTTAGTTAGAACGGAGTGGGAAAAGTTTTAAGAAACGGTGCTTAAAAAATAACAAAGTGCTAGAACAATAACGTGTGCATTGATGCAACAAATCGTTTGAATAGGGCCAAAAAAATGGTTCTGCTTCCCATTACATGTACAGCAAATAAAAATAGGGTAGGTAGGTAGGTAGGGAATTTTGATTTTGGCAAATATTTTGTGTGTACAATCATATGGAGGTGTCTGCGTGTAGTCAAGGATGTAAGGTATTAATTGATGATTTCGGGGCTTTTTCTTCATTTTTCCCAAAATAAAATTAGGATAGGCTCTGTCAAAATAGGGTAGGTAGGGTAATCGGAAGCAGAAGTATTTTTTTGGCCTAGGCCATTTAACCCTGTTATGCATATAAATATACATGTACAAGTATAATTTTTAAATAAATCAATTTCACACTTTTACAGGGAAATTGACACTACTTTTTTTGCTTATAAATGTAGTTAATTTGCCAACATGTACTGTTTTCCAATGCCCTTATGAATAAAAAAGACCCCCCCCCCAAAAAAAAAAAAACTTGGCCGAGATGACATTTGAATCACTGGACCATATTCTGTAATAATAATGCATTACAGGGTGTAAATATTGGCCAATGGAAATCATTAGGTGCAGTCGGGTAACATGGTTTATACATTTTAAAACGAACAGAAAACTGAGCTTAAAAGCTGTAAAACTCTGATAAACAAATGGTTGTTTAATTGGGTTTGAAGATCATAATTATTAATTTTCATGAACAATGAGATAAGTAGGGACATTGTTTTCACAATCAGAATCCTGAAGATGTAAAATGAAACTAAAAAGCAAACCAACTTAACAAACCAACAGAACAAAAGATTCAAAATCAACTGGTTCTGATCTGAACATAAAAAAGATCACACATTGTTTATATGTGTCCCAACACTCAGTAGCTTAGTTACCCAATGTGGTACCAAGTGAAGTGTTGGATACTGAATTGCAAAACACAAAACTTGTTGAATTAAAAAGTATGAAAATGGTCCCAATATGAAAGAAAAGAAGAAGCAAAAATCACTTGAATCATCCATGGTAGCTTGACTGTCTTTCTTTCATCCAGCAAGTCCAATGTCAGTTGCAGGCTTTTCAATAACCCTGTAGATTGAAAGGTTCATGTCCAAGGCACTATTCTCCCATGATATTAGCTCGTGCCCTCTGTGTCATTCTCCGAACTCTGCCTCTACTCGATACCGTCGTGACGACATCCTCAACATCCTCAACTCCATTCATGTCCTCACTGTCATACGACTGATTCTCACTTTCCTCATCCAAGTCTCGATAAATCACTGTCTGTTTGCCCTGGTTCCGTGTCTTAGGCTTCTGTGCAGCCGACACAAACTCTGACTCACAATCACTTGAGTCCAACCTTCGTCTGGGTCGTGCCAAAGTTCGTTGTGACCTTCGCGTTGCCTCTGGGCTTGTCTTCCTGCTTTTTCTCTTGGATGTTGACCGAGCCTGAGATCTATTTGAGCGTGTGCTGTGGTTCTCATTGTCCTCTGACATGTAGTGTTCTGTGTCACTATCGTGAGATTGCTCATCAGAGCTGTTTTCTGAGTTTGACCCCGAACAAGATCCTGACGAGTTGCTTCCAGATTCTGAATTGTTCTCACTTTCTTCACTATTTGAGTTTTCATCATCATCGTCCTCATCATTATTTCTCTGGACAGTATTTTGCCTTGTTGCATATCTCTTCACATGACCATTGCTGAGTTTGGAAGCTGTAAAAATCCAAACAAACAAACAAAAATAATGAAACTATGATGCCGATGAAGTTGCGATAAAAGTTTAACACAAACTACTATTCAGATGATAGATTCTTTGCACTTGAAGCCACTGGAAAGGACATTTTCTGTTCACCTGCACTAATGTAATTCAGAGCAAATTAAAAAAAAAAAACAGCTAGTAATCCTGGGTCTGGAACCTGTCTGCGTTATTGCTTCTTCATAATTAGTTTTTACTGAAGCATGTGGTTGGTGATTAATAATGATACCTGTGTTTCTTGCGGACACTCTTCTCCTAAGTCCATTCCTTCTTGGTCTGAGGTTTTTGCCATCTTCATCTTCGTCTTCATCGTCTTCCTCATCGTCTTCATCTCCTTCATCTTCTTCCCCTTCGTCTTCCTGCTCATCTTCCTGCTCCACATCTGTGTCCTCATTCTCCTCCTCGTCTTCTTCTTCATCCTTGTCACTCTCGTTGTCATCATCACTGTCATCATCATCTTCTTGTCCCAATTTTCTGGATGCTGTCTGGCGCTTGACTCTCTCTGCTATTGTCTTTGAGAATGCTGTCGAATTCCCTGTGAAGTAAACAAAAATGTTAAATAAATAATAAACATTTACAAATAAGTACACAAATGTCGTTTAGTCTTGATCAATGATGACGTATTGGACTTGATTTTTTACCTGAATTTTTACTCTTGGAAGGAATGTTCTTCGCAGTTTTTGTACTGATCTGGTTGGACTCTTTGGTGTAGGACAAGCTTGTTTGTCGTGAAGTACTTGGTCTGTTGCTAGATGAAGCTACGTCCCTGATGTTGGTCCTTGATGAACTTGGGCGGGATGACCCTGCCCTTGAAGACCCCGCCCTTGAAGGCCCTGCCCTTGAAGATGGCCCTGGCCTGTCCTCATCTTCACTGTGGGATGAGGCATCTACTGAGGTGCTCCTGGCTTTGCTTGATGGGGAGGCGTCTTCAAAGTGGGTGTGGCTTCTTTTCCTGTATTAAAGAGGATGGGCTGTGAGAATCATTCCAAGCTCTTGTTTCCAAAGAAGCCTGACTTCAGGGCACAGCATTTATTCAGCTGCAGACAATGTCTAAAGAAGCTCTAGTGAAATTCTTGATGGAAAAAACCTTAAGTCATTCAATGCTCAAGAGAGAACTATATGCTAATATCAAAGTACCACACATGAATGTCGTCTGCAGCATTGGTTTACTTTGACAAGAAGTCAACAGGAGTCCTTAATCTTTACTCTGTAAGTCACAACATTGGAACAAACTCTTGTATTTAGGTACCTTTTGAGGCCAGATCTGACTTGCTTCTCATATTTAAGTGCTGCTTTGTAGTCACCCAGGATTGGCCGGAAGTGCTCCTCAAAAAGAGCGGATAAGCGGAGGGTCATAGAGTAGATCTGTGAACAAAGTAATGACTTTGAGTTTTTGAAAATGTGAATGATATAAACAGTTTCCAACAGAATCAAATTACAGCAAAGACCCAATACTACTAAATGCTACAGCATCCAACAGTAATATCTTAAGGCTTTTGTAACTTCCCTGTTCAACAAAGTACAACAGAATTTTTGAAATATTTGTATTTAGTATTGCTGCTGTGAAAGATTGGACAAGGATACGGCTTCTCACTTTAAAAAGATGAAGCTTATGACTTATGATTTCATAAGTGATACTTACTTTGGATTTCTTGTTTGGAGTGTAACTCTTTGAATTAGTAAAGATCAGACGGACATCTTTACAGAACTCCATAGGATCTTGATAAGTCATTCCATCCAGCTGCTCACGGACAATGTTTAGATCCATCGGTGTGTCAATGATGGTCCGATAGTCCTAAGGATTAAGAAAAAAGACATCAGATATCATTTCAACAGAACTTTCTACTTAAGATATCCCCTGTTCCAGTTTAATTAACGTAACTTGCAGGGCATGTTCTGATTGGCTCTACCATCCTTAAGCCAGTGAAATCCTTCAATGTATTTTGATGGAAATGGAGGGGGTGGGTGGGTAGGGACAACGAATGAAATGATGCTTCCTACCGGGTACATCATGTCATCCACAGGGTATTTGAATGGTTCCGAGTCTTGACAGTTCCATAGCATCTGCATAAGCTCTTTGCATTGTCCGATCCAGGCTTTAGTGTTGTAGCAAGCATGACTACGACTCCTCTTGGCTGGAGGCGAACCAAAATCCTGCTTTATGAATGAAAAGTACAATAAGTATAGCATTAATCTGTTGTTCCTTAGAAATTTCGATGGATATCATTATTGTAATAATTGTCTGAGAGGATGATGAAAATGCATCAATGTTTGAGTCAAATGAATGCCTTCATGATTGTTTTACTTACTGCTGATCTCTTTCTGCTCGTTGATGGTCTATCATCATCTTCATTCGACGATGAATCCTCAATCTTGACCGCTTCGTCTGGATCCATGGCACCTGTGATTTTGCGGCACACAGCCAAGGCATCTGTACACTTAGGGTTCCTGAAAACAAACAAAAAAATTCTCATTGTTCAAGACAAAGTAAGACTAGGTTTGACCGTCAAGCTGAACCCGAAAGTCTGACAGCAGGCAAGAGTCAGCCTTTTGGCTTGTGTATTTTAACTTCACGGAGTGCCTTGGGCAAGGACATTACATTGCTCAGTGACTCAGTCAGTCAATCAGACGGAGAACAGTACACTGGCCCTATCACGTCCAGGAAAATTTACAAGGGATTGACCATGTGAGAATTTACAAGGGATTGACCATCCCCACACAACAGTGAGGATAGAAGTATAAGTAGTGTTTTAACCATGCTATGTGATAATATCTTACCTGATAACATCAAGTAGGAGTTTAGTGATGAGTTCAGCACATTTGACAATCTTACTATCCTTCTCATTGAAGAGTATTGCATTCTGTTCCATCAGTCGCACCTCCCACATCAAAGCAGACAGCCGACGGTAAAAGCGCAGTTCTAACCGTGTCTTGATCTTAGCTAAGTCTGTCGGATAAGACACCACTTGGGCATAGAATGGGTAGACATTCAGGTCTACCATAGTGTTAAATGGCCGAGCTATGCGTAATCCCATGACTTGATCAATACAGGCAATGATGCGTTCACATTCAGCTGTTGGATCACGTTCACCCCACTCAGCGCAGTCAGAGGTGTACAGAGCTTGCAGAGCTTCATCTTGAGTGACAGGAACACTGCCGCCTGTTACGTCTGGTAAGTCTGTGATAGCATGCAACAACAAATGTTTGTCAGTGCACAGAATACACACACTGTGTCCCAAAGGGAGTGGGTTCAAATCCTGCTCCGGTTAATTTCTTCATTAAATTAATTATTAACATGGATAAGACTTACTATCTTCATCGATAGGTTCCAGGTCCCACGGACTCATCTTTTCTGTCTCTCCATTGTCCCAACTTTAGATAAATGAACATAGGAAAGAAATTGTATTAGTCTGTAACACTGGTATGTGTGATAAGTTTTACTCTTGTGAGGAATTATGATTTAAAATTGTAAATTACATAATCAGGTGGCACAAGGTTTACCTCCAACCACAGTCACCAGTTGCTTTGTCCACATACACTGACAAATTCAAGTGCACCAATTTCTTCACAGTCAATATGTGATGAATGAGAACAATTTTGCCTTTGAAGCAATAAATTTAGAGGATAATACTTACGCAACGTTGTAACACTGAAAGAAGCTGTCTGGACTTTCAGCTTGGAAAGGCTGCTGATCAACAATGGTACCCAGCCACCATGCATCGTCTATCATAGATCGAAACCGGTCCCCTGCTTTCCAGTTCCGTGCTTTTGAGATGTCGTAATGCTGGCGTAGAACTAAGAAGTCTATGACGTCTGACATGTCATGGTACCTGAAACATTAAAGGGGGAAAGGCGAACAAAATTTATCATCAAACTATCATGTGTCCTCACTATCACGAGGCCTGTGTTAAAAAATACAGAGCATAACTTTCACATTTTGTCACAACTTACTTGATTGAGAAGCTAGATCCCGTCTGTTTGCGTGTTTCAGGATCAATGAAGGCAAGTTTGAGGCCACATAGAGTTGGTGGTCCTACTTGGTATTTGATGCCCACAACTTTCACCAATTCTTGCTCCTGTAGAAATGAAACATGAAATTCAGATAATAAAACATTTCCAGGGTAGTAGGGCCATTGTGGGTCATGTGTGTTCAGGGAAAAATAACAATCAGAAAGGCAGATAAATGATATGTAAACTTTACAGCGAAAGTCTTAAACTCACCCTCAACTTTCTTTTATACCATGGTTGTTTCTTCAGCTCAATCTTATAGAGTTTTAACCTCTTGACTGCTTCAAAGTAACACTCATGACCTTGACGTAAGTAAACCACCTCATCACCCATCTGAGGAATGTATGGACATCGGCGAGGGGAGGAGTCTGTTATCCAACAAGGAGGTTTCATTTCTTCTGGCAGTTCTTTGATTAACTCTTGATCCTCAATGACAGTGGCTGGGGGCTGGAGTAAAAACAGAAGACGACAAAAAACAGTCCAATGAAGAATTTGTGAGATATGCTGAGGCAATGAGAAGACCTCATTTGATTCTTTCAGAAAGATTGGTTGCACTGATCCCCCTACTCCTCAGGGTAAATAAGACTTAATGTGTCAATAAATTGATCCACTGACCTTCTTCTTTCTTGCTTTCGATTCTTTCCTATTCGTTTTTGCCGGTGATGATGACTCTGGTTCTTCTTCTTCGTCTGAGCCGCTGTAAAATCTTCGACGAGTTATTTGCCTCTGACTTCTCTTGGGTGGTTCCAGATTAATTCCTACATCTGCCGTCCAATCAGAATACTCGCTTGTTTCACTTCCTCCTTCACTGCTACTATTCCATTCCACCTCATCTTCAGTTGTTTCTCCTCCACTCATTACTAAGGTCTCATCTCCCTGTAGATGAAGATGAATTAATAGTTAAAGAAAGAGAATGGGCAAGGTCAACTTTGGCAGGTGGATCTAGACTAAACATCCACCTGTTAGCTTCTGATTGATTGATTAGTGCTGAGGCCACAATATCAATTGGGCAATCTTCCTAAAAATCTGTGGGAGTTGTCCCCGACAAAGTGTTGTAAAGGTTTTTTTTTCTCAAGCTAGTACCCCATCTTCTCATCTCTGGACCTGAGAAAGAACAATATTAAAACACTGATTAGGCTTCTCAAAACGAATTCACTCCACTTTGTGACCAGTTCAGTTGTCTTGCAGTTTTGCAGTCATACCTCATCATCAGTATTGATGGCTTCTTGGTCTTGCTCTCTCTGTTCTCTCTCCCGTTGCTCCCTACGTTCCCTTCTCAGTGCCTCACGGCTGGACCGAGTACCATAGCCATGAGTGTTGGCTTTCTTTCTCTTTCTGAGTCGATCGAGGGAATCACTGGAATCCTCCTGCCAGAGGAACAATTTCTAGTTATCACAGTACACCAGAGAATATGCTTTTAATAATTGTATTCCGTCTACTTAATAATTGTAATTGTCACACCCTTGTCAACACAAAAGTTTTGATTTTGTCTTATCAGTGATAAAAAGATGACCATATTGGTAACAAGTCTTCACCAACATCATCATAAAGACATGGGAGAAAGTATTATTTCTAACATCTTCTTACCCTTTGAAGGAATGCAACGGATGGCTTCCTCTTCTTTTCCACCTTAAAATGAGCTTGCTCCTCTTCTAATAACCACCGTCGCCTTTTTTCTTGATTTCTACAGAGAAAAAAATCCATTATTTAAAAAACTAAAACTACATGCATAAGAAGGAGTCAAAATCTGTTTGAAAGAGAGGATTTTATCGTCCATAAATCCCCCGAACAATACCCTTACCTTAAGATGTTTGGAGGGAGCTCCGGAACCACTACTCGCTCACTCCAAGCCAACAGATCAGCTTGTGATGCCTGCTGGCTGATAGGAACATTGCCTGTAGCTTGACGTACGCCTTCTATCTCGCCACTAAGCCGCACACCTCTAGGGGAGACTGCCGAGGGGCTTAGGGGTCCATTTGGGCCACCTGAAAGTATAAACAATTGTAATACAAGTGTAAGACCCTAACAGTGGGACCCCGCAAGATCTTTCTCAAAGGCACAAAGATCCCAAAAAATCAAGTGAACTTTGGCAGCAGTTGCTGTCGAGTGTCTAGCTCAGTGACATTAAGCATTAAGATCATTTGTTCCAGTTAACCAAATTATTATCCATAGCCTACATAAACATTGAAGGTCAGCATGGAAGATAATCAAATTAACAAATTTCTGTTTACCTCTACTGGGTGTGGTTGGTCTGGTTACCGGAACACCTGCAGGTGGAGGCATTGCAACAGCAGCACTGACTACTCCTTGCTGTTCATCCTGTTCTCGCTGCATCTGTTCTATCATCTCATCTAGAATGCTGGATGCTTCGTGTGACTCATTTAAGGCAGCTGCTTCCTCAGCAGGGGGTCCCTGTTGTCTCACAGGCTCTGCCCTTAGTGGCTGACTTATGACTTCGTTTTCTCCTAAAAATTTGACAAAATGTCAATTGAGCATCAATGAAGTCATTTCTGAAATTACATTGAGGTAACTATATAAGACAAAACAACAAACAGTTTTGAGGTCTGAAATGAACTATTTAACATTTTCAAAACTCTTTGGAAATCTTTTTGGTGTCAGAAGTGGGATCGTACCATTTGGAGCTACACCAATCTGAGGGACCAAGGCACTGGATGTACAATTCTCTCTGCCGGGTACCAGTTTCTGGTATTGGATGGGGTGAGGGTTGCCATCCATGTCTACCAGGAAAGGAGGGGGCATAAGGTGAGGGGCTTGTTGGGTTTGCTCATCTAAGACATAGTTGTTGGCATCTCTCATGAGTGGGCGGTAGTCAGTATGGAAGAATTGTTCAACAGGCACCTGAAGAAAAGGAAAATGTCAAAAAAACATTTCTTTAACAAGGAGAACTGTTGTGCACTTTTGACAGATGAACACCAATCACATTTGGTTGATTAATGCCTACATGCAAGAAGCAAGAAATATGCAAGATGTAAGCTAACCTTTGAGTATCTTTCACTTGAACCCCAGCCAAGTATTAACAAGTGTCCATGTGAGTCTGTAGCTGCAATGTACTGGCCGTTATGAGAGAACTTGCAGTCAAACATAGCACCATGACCTTGACCTTCAATCTAGAGGAAAACAAGATGACAGAGATGGTTAAAATGTGGAAGAATCGCGAGGCTTTCTTCAAATCTTGCTATTCTTTGAGGCAAAAAAATAGTTATCAAATGATGAGAATAATGTGTCAAGATTAGGTTTAAAAGCTGTGATAATAGGCGATCAAGGTTAGAAATAACAATGGATCAACTGGTAAATTATCATTGATGTAGAAAAAGACGGAATCAATCAAATGCCATCACATCGTCTCTTATAACTGTATCTTTCAATTCAGCTTACATTATTGTAGTAGCTGTAGATCTTGGAACCGGTGTCCAAATCCCACAAGATGATGAGACCGTCATGACCAGCACTCAGAAAGATCCTTGTATCTGTTGGATGGCCCTCTAAGACAAAGACTTCATCTGTGTGGGACTGTGTGGAGCAATATTACGGATAAATCTTGGGAGAGGGTGTACATCACTTTGAGTAAATGGGAAAGGAATTGATGGTTGAAGGTTTGCCTACATTTGGTGTGTTTTTTAAAACCAGAGAAAAACATAAAAATATTAACACAGCCATATTTAATCAATTTGATTTGGGAATGTTTCCCAAACTAAAAAAAAATCTGAAAATATTAAAAACAAATCTGGGAACTTTATGATTAGTCTGCAAACACAGCAATTAAGTAAACGTATAGCGTACTGAATTTTAAGAAGCTTAAAGGGCCTTTGTAATGCAATTCTTTTAAATACAATTCATGAAAATGCATCTTTGTGTCCCATTTAACCTTATTTTCAATTTTCCACTTCTAAGGGGATTTTAAATTTGGTGCCTTTTTGGTTTTTATGCTAATGAAAATATCCATATTCATGAGCAAAAGTGTGATGTCATTTCAGGCAGAAACCTCAATGTTACAGCTATATCTGCTCCAAACATTGCCAGAAAGTTTGGATATTTTGCTGACGTAAATTTTCTTTTCTTTGGTGATTTGTTGTTGCTTCCGTATGTGACAGTAAGCCGGTGAGCAAAGTTTTCTCACAAATGTTTTCAGTGAGCAAATTTCGGGTTCACAACTGAATAGTGTCTTCCTGAAATGACATCACAACAAAAATTTAAATGTAACAAAACTGCATTTTTCAATAAAACTAACCAAAAAAGGATGTCAAATTGTTTTCATACATTTAAGAGGAATAGAAAGTTGCATAAAATATATTCCCAAATAAAATTCATGTCATGGGCCCTTTAATAGTGATCAGAAGGTGGATAGATTAAAGAACTTACGTAGAGTTCTTGGAGGAGTTTCCCGGTTCTTGAGTCCCATACTCTCAAGGAATGATCATTGACTGCAGTCACAACTCTCCGATCGTCAAGATCCCAACCAACCATCGTCACTCTGTGTTTCATTATCTTATTGGAATCATCGATCCCTGGTGTCTTCGCTCTGATCATGAAAAAAAAGTCGATAAAAAGTAATTATTTTATCAACTTTTAATATCCTTCATAATCCACCTGGTTGTTTGAAGGATTTTTCTGGATAGAGGAATGTCAAGCCATTGAGCTTGATGCCCGTTGAACTGCAAAGAATGTGCAGCTGTTTCAAGTAAAGTAGAGGAGTTTGGGTTAAAAAGTAAGCTCAACTTAAACCATCTGAGCATCTTTTAAACAACTTACCCAGGAATACGGACGTCCATGTTGAGTAGGATACTCCTCCATTCCTGACGTTCGTATCTCCAGATACGAGCTGTGCCATCCTTACTGCCACTGACAAAACGCTCGCTGGAATGACAAAAGTCAATGCTGTCCACACGATCCTTTAACAGAAAAGGTGAAAGGTCATTTTTTTATTTAAACATACCATTTTACATATTTTAAAAATACTTTGGTTAAACAATGAATTCCTACTTACTGTGTGGGCTTCTAATTCACACTGTTTCTCAGGTCCATTACTGCCAAACATGTACATCCTAATGGTGGCATCTGAACTACCGGCAGCCAGGAATGCACCACCTGTAAATTAAATGTCAAAAAAATGACAATTTTTTTATGAAAATTGTTACCTGATCTATCTGTGTAATTTGTATGTTAAATTCCAAACCACATTGCAGATAGACAATACAGGGCCAAAATGTAACGAGGATTTAAACAAATGAACAAACCTGGGCTGAACGAGAGGCACAGCATTTGGCTTCCTGCTCTGGATCTCTCCTGAAATCGGGTTGGTCTGTGACTGAAAATTATCAGACAAAAAATTCATTACTTTAGAAATTAATTGTGGATATTAATTTTCACAAAGAGACAAACAGAATATTTGCAAGTGGATGCAATTTTGTGTATTTATGAGGCCTTTGAATTACATGAGATAATTTTAGAAATGAAAAAGGAATGTATTTATCGACCACAAAAGTCTTAAAGTTACGGACTTACTTGAAGACTTGAGTGTTTACATTCCACGTCCAAATACACACAGTTCCATCAGAGCCAGTTGTTGCCATGTATCGATTGTGACCACGGTTGTACGGTGAAAACTGCACCAAATTTGAAAAAAAATTGGCAACTAATAAATAGGCTTGGAAATAATATAACTTTTTAAACATTTAAATCAACTATCAGCACTGTGGAAAAAAAAGTATTTTAAAGTTTGGATTCGAACCGCTGGCATTCAGTTAAAGTCCAGTAACTCAACTATCATAAAATATATAAAACTAAAAACTGATTTACCTCTAATGAAGTGATCATAGCCGTGTGTCCAGTCAATACAGCCACCGGTGCCAATGACTGCATGTTCCACACTCGAATCACCTTATCAATGCTTGCTGCTGCAATCAAGGTGCTCTCATAGTTGAGATGCATGTCAACAATCTCGGAGCCATGGCCACGTAAGGTTCCAAGAAGGCGGCCATCAAGGGCACTCCAGATCTTAACAAGATGATCATCTGCACCCTGAACAGCAAAACACATTTTAGTTAAAGAATTACAACAAAATCACTGAAGCTCTTTAATTGAAAACACTGACCGAGAAATAGTACTTTGACATTTCTGAAACATTTGGATTTTCATTCGGTGGGTTTAATTGTAACTTTCTGCTTTTTTGCCCAAAACTTTCCTCTTCAGTGACTCATAAAATTGAAAGAACTATATTGCCAAAGAAATTTAATAAAAACAACTGAAGACTCAAAACTTACTGTAAAGATCCGTGTGCCTCTACGATCAAAAGCAACACAGTAGACAGACGACAAATGGCCAAGGGTACGTAGGTGGACAGCCGTTTTGAGGTATTGTGAGGTGGGAAATAAATGGTTCCTTCGTGCCACGCCAGTACGAAGTCGTCCACGTAACACATGAACTGACAAGAAAGGAAATGTTCTTACATGTATAAGCACCTCTTTTTTGGGTAGGGAGGGGGTAATTATGGGTCAAATAATATGTAAAAAAAAAAAATATTTATAATCTATATACACAACATGTGGAAAGTCTTACTCGCCAGTAAGGAACCAACAGAAACAATTAGTGTGGGCTAGGACAAATAAAAACAGAGTGATGCTGCAAAATTTTATCAAATTCAGGTTGACGGTGCACACTTCTTGGTAAATTAAACAAATTAGGATGATTGTAGGCAAAATACTTACATGTATTGGGGTTTTTCGTCTGCTTTGGTGGTGGTAAGAGAGGCCTTTGATGGATCGTAGCAGCAAACACCGAAGGGGCCCATTCTGTTGGCTTAACGTCTGAAGAAAAAAAATAATACGCCTTACAATTAAAAAAAACCCAAAAAACAAATAAAGAACAAGTTCATAACTTCAATACTTCAAGTAAAATAGTTAAAAAAGAATATTGTTTACTTAAATAAAAACAGTTACAGACTCGAGTTATTTTATACAAATTACTTGGTATGAATTCCTTGTGTCGTTTGAATTTTTATATTTTTATCAACATTTCCTTCTTGTTAAAATAAAAGAATGGGCAATAAATATTGAAACTTACCTTTTGCAGTTCGTAGGAGTGACTGTGTGCCTACACCAAGTAATGAGCGAACACCGCAAACGCTAGGCTTTACATCCTTGTCGAGGAGTGGTCCGATCCGTTCACATATCTGCAGTAGGTGGTCATTGTTTATGTGCTGGTTGGAATTTGTCTGTTGTATCATAAGAAAAGCAAATTCAGAAAATAAACAGCATTAAAATAATACAGGCCTATAAAGCTATATATCCTCGATCCACAATCTGCGCAGATAACGCTTTGCAACACGCACGCGTTGTCAAAGGAAAACTAAAAATAAAGGCGAGTGCGTAGAAATAGGACCGCGTAGTTTTAAAGGATCTGATGTGATGATACATGTATCCTCAGCCCCTTTAAAACTACGCAATCCTGCACAGTCATCTTTAATTTGCGTTTGGCAACGTGCGCGCATGCAAAGCGTTTCCTGCGCAGATTATTTAGGATCGAGGATACATTCACATGATTCAATTGTAAAAATATCCTAAAAATGTTGCAACCTAGCTGACGCTACTTCTGCTATTGTGTACAAAGTCTTTGGAGAGTTGAGAAAAATTGGGAAATAAATCTCTTATCATCATTTTTGCAATGACTGAGAAGTGAGATGATATCGATATGAAGAAAAAAGTGGCATCACGTTGCAACATTTTTGCTCAAAATATCATTATTTATAAAATAATCTGAATTTATAAAATAATCTTTTATAAAAAAAAAACCCAAACAATTTGTCACTGCCGTTTATTTTTGGCTGTCAAAATGACATTCCCTCCAAAATTCTGGGCTACTTGAACCATGCACATGACATGAGTCCGTTTGTAAATACTGTACATGTACATGTACATATGAACAGGGTGACCGTAAGGTCATGGCCAAATTCTGCTAAATGCACTTCAAAAATCTGTCAGATTTATCAAAATTCTGCCAAGGCCCAGAATTACTCGAAATACACTATAAACACTTCAAATCACATGCAGATGTTGTAATATTGCCTTAATTAAGGTTCAAATTACATTATAAATTACTCTATGGACAAATTAAAATTGTTATGAAACTGTGTAAATTCTAGGCAAAATGCAGATACGTCACGACGATGGTCTCGCTCCAGTGAACCTCAGCGCCTAAACCAGGCAACCTGTCCCATTTTGCAAGGGTTTGTTTGAAAAGATTGACGCTTTTTAAAAACAAATGAACCATTTTGTTTCAAACTTGCTATGTTTTTCTGTCAAATAACCATTTTTGCAAAATTCTGCCAGAAATCTGCCACAAAAATCCATTCTGACAAATTTTCTGTCAAACTCGTTTTTTAACAAAAAATCTGTCAAAGTTAGCCGAAAACCGGCTAAAACGGTCACTATGCATATGAATATAATCATGGAGAAATTTCTCCATGATAATAATACAGTACATGTTATGTACATGTACATTTGTACATCGTGTACAGATCTGTACATGTACAATCATTTCTCCATGGTACAATGTACATGTACAATGTATTCACACTGCTCACGTACGCTATGTGCATATAAAATGTACACTGTACATGTACTATTCTCTAGCATTTGCATGCAGCGTGCAGTTAAAATGAATAAATATTCATAAGGTAGATGTCGGTGACTGCATCCGCTAACCAATCATATATCGCGATATAAATAGACTTGACCTTTTAACCTGTAATATGCTATCACGAGCGTGCTGCCTTTTCATTGGTTGATGCGCCAAGCACTGAAACGTGACGTCGACGGATGGCAAGTCATTTACCATTATGCAAATGTCTCGACTGTTAGCTGGGCATTGAAAACAGCATATTTTTGACGGTTTTTGCTGTTTTTGTGGCAAGAAAAAGCAACAATTTCATTTTTAGGTGACATGAAATAAATTGTATTTACAATTAACACTATCTCGGCCCATTAAGACATATTTTTTAATTTTAATGTTTATTTCAGTTAAAATTTTGTTTGACGAGAGTATAAAAAGTTTTAACGCGTGTCTCACCAAGTTTTCGAAGCTCTTTCGATGTTCATTTCCTAACCAATCCAATCGAGTTGGAAAAAGCTAAAAACGAGAAAAATCAGAATATCACAAAGAAAAATTTAAACAAAGACATAAAACAACTCATAATCTAACGATTTGCATATTTAAAACTAAAATTAAAAGCAAGCTGGTAGAAAATGCGATGAAAATCGGCAAAAAGTTGCGCGAAAAGCGCATATTTTGAAACACGTCAACATGTGCGCTGTACTCACCCCGTGTTTCTCGATTTCTTGCTTCAGGACCTGCATGAAAAAATGCAAAAACGTTTAAGCCATGGATCAAATTTGACCATAAAAATGGATTCAAAGGAACAATAATTACCTCTGCTGTTGCCCTACATGGACCAGCTGCCAGGAATTTCACCACCAAGAAGTATAATTCTGCGAAGAAAGCATGGATAAATTTCAATAAATTCATGTTTCAACAAGGAAAACAAAACGACGGTTCTTGCAAACGCGGCAAAATACTGTTGAAACAGCGGTCAAAATCTCACCTGCTTCTGATGGTGATGGCTTCCGAATGAAACCGTCTTCATCTGACATCATTGAACATTGATATATCTTAACAGCTTTGTGTATTTTCCCTTCGTTCGTTGGTTATAATCGTCAAAAAATCGGAGTTATTTCACGTAAAAATCCGGAGTCGTAGATCAGTATGTACAATCAGATGTGCTACGATGCATGGACATGAACTGTGTGCTTCGGCTCCTCCGCGCCACATAGTGCGGAACCGTTGAAGAAATATTACGCATTTAATGTCCATATAGCTCACCTATATTGAATTTAATGATTAAATTATTCTCCAAAAGATCCCTATTTCTTGCCAAAAAGATTGACTTGTCCTTTTCTTTTGATGGAATTGGAAATGACCTCGCCTAAAGATCTGTATTCATCCGCGCCATACAATTCAGGGTTCGACCTTTGACACTGAAATGTTCCCCATCTTCGTAGAAATCGGGACTATTTTGTAACTTAATGTAATTATACACGAAACAGTCGTAGACACAAAATACGAAATTGCATCATACATGTGTGATCCATCCAGCGGACAGCGAGAACGGTAAGTCGAGAAAAGTGAAAAAAAATGTCATATTTCTGTATGATTGTAATCATTTTGAAAAGGTGAGTTGTAAAGTATGATTCTTAAAGCTCAACAGAGTAACTACAGATCTAAAATATCCAAAATCTGGAACGTGATGGGTGTTGTACATTACCGTGTGGCACCCGGTTTCTTGGGCCGGGGTTTTGAGCCGAGTGCCCGTGGGCCGGATGGGATACCCGCCCGTGGCCCTTTGGCCTTAGTGTTAAACCCCCGCTGCCCGCTATTCATCATCAGTAACCTGCCTAGGTTCACATCTCCGAGACCGAGGAACTGAAGTTTGATTTTTTGCCTATTTTTCTTCAGAATACAATCAGATTATTGCTTCGGACGGTTTCACCATCCTTGGTGAGTTTAAACAAATCGGATTTTAAGAATAAAAATTATTCAATTAATTTTTTATGAATTAAGAGAGATTTATTTTTTGGTTTTTTTTCTTCTAAAGATGTATTGTATTTTATTGCAGGCCTAGGCCTACATCATGTTTTTTTGGTTCAAAATAAAATATATGGTAGGCAGTATAGTAAACATGATAGTACTACTGACTACTGTAGTACTAACAGACTACTACATCATTTGGATCTGTATAATGTTGTGATATCTGATGTTTTCTAGTTTTACGATTGTATTTCATACAGGAACAGTAACCATGACAACGACAGTTGACTCAGAGTGGTTTCCAGAGGAGAAGTACCGAGTTCAGAAAACTTGGCTTCAGAGTTTTTGCACTCGGGTTCTAAAGACTGGACCTGTTCCCAAACACATCGCCTTCATCATGGATGGTAACAGACGATTTGCAAAGAAGGAATCAGTGGAGAAAGCCGAGGGACACCGGAGAGGATTTGATAAAATGGCAGAGGTAATACGAAATAGGCTTTATGTTAATCATATGTTGTCTGGAAATTTACAAAATTTGACAATTCTTAAAATAATAGTAAATGTTGATTCTATACTGTGTACTATTCTTGTCGGTGCCCAAAAGTTCAAAGGTCATGCCATTGTTTTGTGACAAGTTTCCATTTATTCGAAATTATGACCTTTCCCAACAACATTTTCTGCTTTTTCCAGATGCTACAGTGGTGTCTAGACTTCGATATTAAGGAGGTTACAGTATACGCCTTCAGTACTGAGAATTTCAAACGATCGAAGGAAGAGGTAGATGGACTGATGGAGCTTGCCAGACAGAAGTTTGCACGGTTACTTCAAGAAAAGTAAGAGACTTTCTTAGTACATGAATCATTGGTCGAGCTGTGCATTGTATATGAATCACTATATAGCAAGTGATACAGCCGTTATTGACTAGCATTTTTTTGATGTAAGATAGGCCTTCTTTTCTTTGCATCACTCTTGACTTATATCAGAATTATACTTGGTGTTTAGACCATGGATAAATTTCAGACAAATAATTTATGTCATATTTGTTGATTATTTGATCATTTATGTGGTCAATTGTCCTCATTTCTGTGTCTTTCTTCCGTTCTATATAGGGAGCAACTAATGAAACATGGAGTTTGCATACGAGTCTTAGGGGATCTTCATCTACTTCCTAGAGACGTACAAGAGGTTGTGGCTGAGGCTATGTACTTCTCAAGGAATAATACAAAGTGAGTTTGAGATGACCCTTGACCATACAGGGAGTTAATAAGCAGCGTTTGACCTTAACTTTTTTTTCACTAGCCAGCCGGGCTACTGAAACAGACTCTTAACTAGCCCGCAGGCATTTTCACTCGCCCGCATTCTTTTTTTATAGAGTGTCTCATAAACAACAATGTGCACACATGTAACAATGTGTATCCTGAGGCAATATTGTCGTGTTTTTAATAAACAGATCTAATAATTTAGCCCTAAACAGTTAATAAAATTAGACAAAAATTGATACAGGTTTTGTTTTCTGAATTTAATGATATGTTTTTTCCTTTCCTTTCATCTTTGCCGTATCCCAATAATTTTTGACTCGCCAGCTGGGCTACTTGAGGAATAGATTGACTAGCCTACCGCTGTTTTGACAAGCATTTAGCTAGCGTGCTACTGCTAAACTAGAACCCTGGGTTAGGTTATTTGTGTAGCAACCAAACAGTTCACAACAAATACAAATAAGGATTTTCTGTTATTCTCCACAGTGCTATTTTAAATGTCTGTCTAGCTTACACATCAAGAAACGAGATAACCAATGCAATGAAGGAGATGGCTATAGGAGTAGACGAAGGACTGCTTAGACCAAGGTAAGATATTTTAAAGTTTTGACACGTTTCTTACATCTCAGGATTGTGGAGCAGTTTATTTTTATCAGCAAATTAGAGCAGAGAAATATTCTGAAGCAATGAGCATCATAAAAAGTATAGCTTCTTACTGTCATCATTCATGAATCCTTACAAGTACACTCTTTGTCTTCCTATGTCAGTGACGTTTCTGAGGAGCTTCTAGAGAAGTGTCTTTATACCAGCCACTCTCCTGATCCAGATCTACTTCTCAGGACTTCTGGGGAAGTTAGACTCAGTGATTTCCTCTTGTGGCAGGTACATTTTTGAAGAAAATAGTCATTATCTATTTATGGGTGGCTTGTAGATGTCATACTTCTTTCCTAATTGAATAACCCAATTTATTCTCGGCCAAAAGGGGTCTCAAGAAAACAATGGTCATTCATAATCAGTTTGATCTGTGTAGTTGTCTCATTGATGATACTTTTAGAAAAGCTTTTTTAAAAATGAACAGTCAGAATGATTTTTTATCACAAATTCCGTCTGGGAAACACACAACAGAGCTGGGTATAGCGCACTCTAGTACATGTAGTAATGATACAATCGTTTGTCGCATAGAACCCCTTCCTGTGTTAAAGATTGCAGTTTGTTGTTCTTGTCACAGAGCAACTACTCCGTCCTGTCCTTCATTGAGGTACTGTGGCCTGAGTTCACCACTTGGCATCTCTACTCTGCAATTCTTCACTACCAGAGCAATTACGCCTCAATTGCAGTGAGTAAATTGGAAAATTTGTCTCAGATGAACATTGTATTTATCATTTGAACATACCCATAGCTCTGACCCTTTCATGACCTCTGATGACCTCTGACCTTTGACCTTACAGGCAGCGAGAGAAGCCAATAAACACGAGCAAGCTGAGAGACAGCAGAGATCTGACCTGACCTGTGCCGTCCGTGAGATGGAAACAAGACGAGAACAGAGCCACGAGACATCCTCGTCAGTGAATGTCCAAACACATGTCCAGAAGTACACTCAAGAAAGACAGGCCAGAGTGACAAAATTCCTGGCACACCTTGAGGGAAAGAGGGCGGAATATATCACTAGTCTTCTCCCAGAAACCTCCAACAGAGAAATACCGATTGCTAAACTTATACCCACGTGTTGACAATGAAGCTTGGGTGGGGAGGGGGGGACAATCCTAAATATCAAGAAGACAGTTGTTTTATTGGGACTGAACGATGAAAGTAATAATTAGATTGGAAATTTGTGGGATGGCTTTGTTCGGCAAAATTTGTTGGAGCCTCTATTTTTTTATAATGTAACAAGAATTTAATACATGAGCTGTCCCCTTTCTTTGAAATGGAGAGGTTTTAATCATAACATACATAAAAACCAAAAATACAACAGTACATGTTTTTGAATAATTATATTTTATGCTATAATTATTTGTCAGTTATATCCAACATGGTTAAACATACTATAAAACTCTGGAATTGCATGTTAAAACATTTTCTTTTTAAGGTTTGTCCATTATTATACTTGCTTTCTTTTCAAAAAGTATCATACAAGCGTAACGTACAAAAGCAGCTTATGTTTTGTTTTTGGATGTCTGGTCTATTTTTGTTTATTTGTGATTTCATATACAGCTTAGCTAATTGTATAATAAAGAAGTAACTTATAAATTTCAGAATTTTGTCAGTTGTCTAAAAATGTGTTCCCTTTCAATGGCAAAGCTGTATTTGTAGAAGCTTAAATCCACAAAGTTCCCAAAATGATTTTGAAATATAATTATATAACGACTTAAAAGAGCCGACATAATGCGCAGCGCATCCTAACCACGCCCACTGTGTACTCTGCTCGTAATACGGTAGTCATGAATAATTCATACACCCTGCCTTTTGTGCCCATGTTATTATTGATCTTACAATTACTACTGTACCCGTAGCCAGGCAGTATAGGACTAGATGTACATGTACACACAGTGTCGATGTATACTGTGGTAAAGTGGAGAACAATAATCATGATATAATGGAGGTATGGACATTCTTTGACTGAAATTCTTGATATACATCCTTGTAGCCGCTAAATAACCTTATCTGCTGTGAGGATTGTTTCAACTCGATGCCGGATAATGGAGGGGAGTAACTCGCGATATGTCACATTCAGACAATATCTGCTGTTTGTTCTTAACTTTCTTGTCTGGGTAAGTGAACAAAAGTGTTTTGATAAAAGCTTCTTCAGGTGAGTACCGACATATTTAGATGAGCAAATACATGTATTAAATATATGTTGTACATTATGTAACGACTTTACAGCTTAATTGTCACATGATCAGTCACTGATATAGAGGGTGCGTGAAAAAAAAGCGGAACCCAAACCTCCAAATTTATATTACATATTTTAAAAAATATGTAGCACCAAAAATAATATTGAATGGAAAGCCAATTTCATAAGGTATACTTTTAGATAAAAAATGACTGAAATTGGTCAATCCGTGTAGAAAATTTTACCATTTAAACACAATGACCCTAACTTAACCTGTCTCGTCCAAAAAATGCGATTTCAAGAATCGTCGTCGGAATTGTCTTCAAACATCACCAGCGATAAAATCTCAGTTTAAACGTTAAGATATTCAACTGAATCCCTTTGAAGGCCCGTCCTTTTAAAAAAGTAGATTTTATAAATCGTATTGTTTGCGTAACCAGGGTATTGTGTATTACAGTTGGTGACAGTTGTTGAAACAAGTATTCTGTGTCATTTTCTTTGTTGTTCCAAACAGTCAAAACACACAACGAATTCCTTTTTTTTTTGACTAGACAGGTTTTAGGTTTTTGAACGGATTGAGCAATTTCAGTATTTTTTTCATCTAAAAGTAGCTTATGCAATTGGCTTTCCAGTCATTATTATGTTTGGTGCTACATATTTTTTTAAATGTGAAATATATTTTAAGGGGTTTGGGTTCCACTTTTTTGGACTCACCCTGTGTGTATCATCTTTAGTTTGCAGCATTTTTTTCTTTAGGCTGTTTCTTTACTTCATTGGACATTTTTGTCTTCTTCTTGTCCAGTCAATCGGAGGTACTTTAATCGCCGTTGGTATCTGGGCCAAAGTGAGTAAAGGAGGTTTTGATGACTTGTCTACGCTAGACACAGATCCCACTACCTACATCATCATCAGTGGATGCGTTCTCTTCATGATCTCTGGCTTTGGATGTATCGGTGCGCTGAGACAAAACTTATGCCTCCTCTATACCGTAAGCTCTTTTGTTGTGTTTTTTTAAACTAAATCTTGAGTAAAATTGCTCGAAATAATTCGAACAATGTTCTCAATTTTCACAAGTCAGCATGAACTACAAAACAAATTACAAGCCCCCCCCCCCAAAAAAAAATGACAAATAAGAACCGTTTTTTTTATATGTTGACAGTTCTGTGCCTCACTGGTTTTTCTGATCATTCTGCAATTGGTGGGAGGCATCTTGGTTTTGCTGCTTCAAGAAACGGTCCTCGAGTCGGCGCTCCTTTTCTTTGAGCGCGCGATAGTTCGTTACCGTGACGACGTTGACCTACAAGATGCCGTCGATTATGTACAAGCAGAGGTAGGTCAAAGGTTAACAAAATTACGATAAACAAAAAACATCTCGCGAGCTAAACATGGGAAACGGGATTAACAATTATTACTGGTTTTTTTTTAAGTTTCAATGTTGCGGAGCGGCAAGTTACGCAGACTGGCAGATGAACGTGTACTTCAACTGTTCCTCACCCGGACGCGAGGCGTGTGGTGTCCCGTATTCATGTTGTATTGATTGGAACATGAACTTTCAATGTGGACTAGACATTAGAACCAAAACGGTAAGTTTTTTATCAGACATCACATTCTGAATTACACTTATGAAAATTCACCAATAAAGTACACGTACGTGTATTATTTTGATTTGTTTTTATTCAAGTAACTTGATTAATATTTCAATGTTTTTTTTGTTTCGCCTTAATTTCTGACTTCAGAAATATGAGATCTACTCCACGATTCACATCCATGGCTGCGTGGATTCCTTTGTTCTATGGATGAAGGATAATATTCTTCTACTTGGGCTTCTGGTATTTGCGTCATTGTTCTTGCAGGTAAGATGAATGGGGAGTGAAATTCTTTAATTTTAGTGGTACATGTACACGATGACAAAATTGACGATAGGGTTCTAAGATCAGGGTAATAGTAAAATACAGTTGTATAATTAATTCAAGCTTTGCTTCATTTCCTAATCATTTCAGATTTTCACCTTGTTTCTATCCCACTGGCTGATACGCGACGTTACATTAATCAAGAAATATTCCGAAGAAGCAGCAGAAGCCACACAGCAGTTCCCTGCTCGGTGAAAAGTTTGAAATAATACCTTTATGATAAGATAAGTTGTTGCGGTAGCAACATGTGGCAAAATCTCTTTTGTGAGTATGTGTGAACCGGAGGGTACTGAAGGTTTCGGACAGTATGCTCCTTCCCTCGTCAGGAGACTGAGGGATTCCATACCTTTATCTGGTCTTTCTTGTGAAAAAGTCAGTGGCCAGGCAATTTTCTACCTCGAGAATAATGAATATTAAACTTTGCATTAACACAGGCCTTACTTTTTATAAAAGCATTATTTTACTAAATTCGTTCTTCACAAAGATAAAACATAATACATGTTTAACTCAAACACATAATGCAACAGTGGATTTTCAATCAATGTTACTTTTTTTTTTAGTTAGAGACACAAAAGTTCCGTTATTAAACTGAAGCTAAACACAAAACTTGTACGAGTGACTTTCAAATGTCTGGGAAAACAAACAATGACATGATTGACTCAATATTTTCAGTTGGGATTCTAATCCCGCCAGGTACTACCACCTACACTACCAGTCTAACAACCACATAGGACAAACAATTAGAAAAACGAATGAAGTTTTATGCTACAATATGTTTAAAAAGACAGTCTCTGACTCTGAAGTGGGAAAAAACCTCACTATACAGTTGCTCAATATCGCTTCCTGCTAGTAACTGAAATCGTATATTTTGACAACAATTTGTGTTGTACACCAGTGATGGAATCATGTACAGGAGTTGACATTTCACTGCTCATTATCGTCTCTGAATCACATGGCCATGTGAAGTGCAACGGGGCAGTGATCACTACCCATTATCCATGTCCGCATACCAGTGTCGCACAGCTTGGGTACCAGTCTCTTGGAGATCACAAAGTAGTCCAGCCGCCTACGTCAGATAATATCAAAAGACGTCATGTGAGTTATTATTATCCAATTCAAAGACAGCTTGGTTTAACAGGTGATAAACAGGTAAACATAGAATTATTTGTCCTTCCATGTTGTGTCCAGAGCTGAAATGTTATATTACAGGTTTTGTCTTACCATCCTACATTCTTAGCTCGGCAATTCCCCATGTATGTCCAGAATGAGTAGGCGTATTCTTTATCAGGATAAAGCTGCCTGAAACTATCCACAAAGCCCTTGCTCAGTAGAGCAGTAAATCCCTCCCTCTCTTCATCAGCAAATCCTGGCGTCTTGTTGCGATTAGTTTTCGGATTTTTCAGATCTAGAAAAAGACAAGAAGTGAAATTGCTGATAACATCTTACTGTGATCAAGAAAAGTCAATGGAATAGAGGATTGTTAATTTCACTATGGTATTGCACAAATTCGGCACTACCTACCTATTTCTTCATGTGCCACATTGAGATCACCGCAGTAGATAACAGGTTTAGTCTCATCCAACTTAGCCAAGTAATCGTTGAAGTCTTTGTCCCATTCCTGTCTATAGTCCAACCTTTTGAACAAGTTCAAACAGACAAAAACAAAAATCTGAATCAGAATATGAGATGCCATCAACAACAACAAACTACATGTACATGTACAATGCATCCAGCCCAGTCCACTGAATAGGGGCGCTCACAATTAGTTTTTCCCTATACACTGTATAGGCTTTGTTCCCCTTATTCAAAGAAAAAAGGAGAAGAAAATACATACATGAGAACAAACACTGAAAAAGTCAGAAAGCTTTATCATACCTTGTAAGTCCACGTCCAGAGTTTGGCACATCTACAAAAAACAAGTACATTTTAATTTTGTAACCGTATAAAGATTATAAATAAACTTTTATGTAATTACAAAAATGCTGGTAGTTCTAAAAAAAATTGTGCTGCTATTACAATCTTATATTTTAAGCTTACAGGCTGTAAAGCAAGGGAACTGTGTGGAAAGCAGAGTTTGGGAGAGAAAAGCAAACAGAGAAAACGGGGAATACATGTCATTGTAATGAATGGCTTAATTGTTAAGTCAGAGTTAAATGAGGAAAATATACTTACAACTTCCAACAAAATAGAAATCATCATACTCTGCAGTGATTACTCTGCCTTCCTCGTCGTGTTTCTCTACACCTATAAGAAAATAAAAATATCAAATTTGGAAAGCTTCAAAGAACTACTGATCACACAAATTTATTTCACTAAACAAGTTACAACTGAAATAGAATGTAATATATCAAACTGCTGCTGTGCTGAATTGGTTTTAAGAATTAAGTGCCAAATAACCTGTTGTAATCTTATTGCCCTTACCTATCCCATACTTGACATTGACAGGTTTTTTCTTGCTGTACAATCCTGTTCCTGAATACCCCTTCTTAGCTGTAGCACCGTACCAGTAGGTATGGTATCCTTCTACTTTGGCATCTGATGGAACAGATTCTGTGGCAATCTTGGTTTCCATGATGAAAAAGATGTCTGGATCCTCTTTCTTGATGTATGAAATGCCATCTTTCTGCAGATGATAATTTTTTTATAATTATTAGACCAACAGTAATTTTGACCTTCCAAAGCATCCTTAATTTTCTAAATATATCCCAAGATTTCTAAGTACTGACCAAAGTCCAAACATACCTTCAGCCAAGCTTTTAAGCCAGCAACGTTCCAAGATGCTATCTTCAGGTTGGCCTCACTGAATATGAAGGGGATAGGAAAGAGTTAGGCTTGGTAATAAATTATTATCAAATTAGTTTCTTCATGAAGACGAAATGCATAAATAATAACTGGAATTAATCTTACTTTCCCTCTGCTGATTTTTTGTCTGTTGTGTAAGTTTCAGGAACATCCAAGGCAGCAATTGCAGCTTCATTGGCATCATTCTTGTCAGTCTGTCATTTAGAAAGAACGTTTTTGTAAACATGAAAATACAAACTCCAATCTGTCAATAATCATCTAAAATAATCCAAAAAGAAGTTAACTTGTGCTACTGATGGAGATTTCTCTCAAATTGTTTATTGATTTTACAAATAACCAACCTTTGGTTTCTTTGCTGGCTTTTCTTTGGTGGTTTCTTCCTGCAAACAAAAATATAGAAAAAGTGTGCAACTTGATACAAAAAAAATAACACTTTTGGATTAAAGAACACCCTATAATATCTCTAGGGGTAAAAGAAGAACAACATGTACATGTAATTTCTCAGATTTGCTGCATTCTCTCATATGAGCAGATGTCTACAAATATTCATATCCTGATGCACATTTACATTTGTATTTAGCTTGGAATAACCAGCTCTAAGACATGGGAAATTTGCAATAAAATCCCATGTAATAAGCCTGAAGGCTTAACGTTAGATCTGGATTTTCCAAGCTACACTGTCCCTAGTAATAAACTATAAATGGTAATATATGATGGTAGGTTCACATTTTGACTCTTTTGAAGCTTTTATAAATTATGATGATGATGATTGAAAGTCATGGCAGTACTTCATGTACAATCATGCACACAGCATGTTGATGTGATGAGCAAAACAAACTCTGAAATTGGACAAAAAGTTTAACCGTGAGAACAAACCTTTGCTTTCTTTGGAGATGCTTCACTCTCAGATTTAGTGTCGCTCTGCAGGGAATATACAAGAAAATATTGCTGATAAGTTATCTTGATAAATGTTTGGTTAGAGAGAAGTGGATAGAGTCTAGGCATATGCATGGCTGGAAAGAATGTTGCATCCTGACACCACTTCAGCAGTTGTGTACAAAGTCTATGGAGAGTCCAGAATTTTTTTTTAAAGTATTTCGTAACAAAATTGGAAATGTTTCTCAGTCCCAGATTCATGTCTTTGCACATTTTTGCAATGACTGACCCAATTGAGACTGACTCAATTGAGAAGATATATGAAGAAAAACGTAGCGTCAGGTTGTGACATTATTTTCACATACAAGGCCTATGCACAATACTAAGGCCTATGCAAATTGCAATATTCTGACAAAGGATTTGGCCTGGCCGCGCCGTAAGCCACCGACACTAGGCGACAGACTAGACCGGGCCCGGGGTTCATAACAAATATCTGACCTTTCTTTTCGGCATCGTGCTGGTTTTAGATCGATCCTGTTTTCCAAAACAATCACTCCAATGAAGTCGACTAGATGAGAAAATCTGAGGGTTTTTCTTGTTTTCAAACTCGTGGATTTTCAGCCTCAGAAATCTGTTGAGTTGTGACTTGCTTGATAGCGCGAGCGTCAGTTGTTTTTGTCCGACATGTGAGTAACGGCGCCCTCTACTGCTAATTTGTCTCCATTTGGAAGATGACGGCTGATGAAAAATTATTCGGTTGGTAAAAAATAACATGCGCCTTCCAAAAATCATGGCATATTCTTGGAACATGTTAGTAGTAGTATATTCTCTATTTCAAGTGGTCCAAATGAAAATTGGGGTCACAGTAACTGCAAATAAGAAGAAAAACATGCTTTAAAAGTAAGGTAGAAAAATATATTTAAGGTTATCCCGCTGGAATAAGAACGCTTAAAATAGTTGATAGATTCCTGGACTCCGTATGTAGTTTTTTTTTAAACTTATGTTTAAAGGGCTCTAAGGTATCAGACTAAAAACCAAGAAAAATGAAGATGTTGCTTGAGGGCGCTACATAAAAATAATGGTGGCCTGCTTGTCGCGCTTGTTGCCTGGATTTTGTAAATAAATCGGAGATGGTTTCTTATTAAATTTCTGGTTCGTTATAAGTTTAAAGTATGGTAAGTTATCAACTTTATTTGTGGACCTTAAAATACCCATTTGTCTTTTGTGTTGTGGAATTATACTAAGTGGCAAATTGCAGTACATTTATTGGTAACAAAATCTCTGAGTGAGCGACGGCGATACCAATTGTACTTTTTTTGTAGCCATATAGCGCCATGCCATGGGATGACAAATTAACATGTGCCAAAGGAAATTATAAAATAAACATTATTTGTTCCCGAGCCAGCAATAACTTTCTGGCTTTGTTAATTTCAGGGGAATGCAGACTCAATTCTAACTCCTGAGAAGATTGCCGAACTGGAAAAGAGCACACATTGTAGGTACATTTATTGATCCCATTTATTCAGATAGACCCGTAAAAAAAGCGTGGCTATATATAGCCACGCTTCATTCATATCTCTGGACTTTCGAGACATTTATACAGTACTCTTCGTATGGGCTTCATTTTCCCCTCGAATTTGTTTGGAATAAGTACTGAACTGAAGTAAGTACTGAACATATATACAGTGTAGTTCTTGTTAAATTTTGGGACTGTAAGTGGAAGGTCTCCAACCGGGATTTCGAAAATGTCAAAAGTCCAGAGATTATGAACGGAGTGTGGCTATGTATATAGCCATGGTATTATGTGCATTGCTACGTAAAAAATACTACATGGGCATGTTAATTACCCAGTATCACTATCACAGACGGTATCAGCATTTGATGAGTAAGTCAGTAGGCTGACTTCACAACCTTAATTGTTTTCACTTCAATCATCTTATTTTCCAGTTACAGCAAAGGAGATCCAGAGAGTGATATCCTACTATGCACAGTATGACAAGTCACTCAATGGTCAGGATGGGATACCCGTTGAGGATCTGTCAGAAATCCCAGAGCTCTGTGGATGTCCCTTCTATGAGAGAATTGTTTATGCTTACTTAGAGCGGTCAACTATGAGCCTCAAGGCTGAAGCTTTTCTTCGGATGTTCTCCACCCTGAGCTCACGTGCAACAGCAGAAGAAAAGAGTAGGGGTGAGATATCATGTTGTAGTCACTTTTGTTTTCTGTTTGTTGAAGCTCATCTGTTAAAAAAATGATTACTTGCAAACAAAAAACAAGTAGCATTTTAATGTCAGGTTTCCTCATCCCTTGCTTACTACGTTATGAAACCTTCAACATATCCCATCTTTGTTTTATCTTTTACAGCACTCTTTGATTGTCTTGACTGTAGCCATGATGGCAGCCTTGGATTCGATGAACTCTTTCGATTCTACAAGTCTATCTTGAATCCTGCTGTGGATGATGATTACATCGTTGATTTAGTGGTCCGCATCCTTGAAAGGCCTGGGATAAAGGAGGAGCATAGAGTGCCCTATGAGGAATTTCTAAAGGTTTGTTTGGTTCTATTGGAGGTACTTTTAATTTTCCCACTTCGTTAAGAATTAAAATAAAATGAAATAATTGAGTCACGTCTTGAAAATAGAAACATTTTGTCATATCGATCACACTAGTGGTAAGTTAAGTGGGAGGCATACAGTTTAGTTATCCAATATTAATATTTTTGTTTGCTTTGCCCTTATTTACAGCTGATATCACCGGAAGAGATCCAGGAAAAAATGACAGTAGACCTTCAGCTTACAACTTGATGTTTGGAATCACCTTTGAGACAGTTTTGCTCCAATCTGTATAGTGATATGTGTACAAGAGAGGAAAAAGCACACCAGAATGTTACCAGTTCAGAGTTAATTTTTATGCTTAGCCTGCATGCAATGATAGTTGGTCCAGCGTATAGGATATAAAATCATTATGTCAACAATGGGGCATGTTTGATTTTGAATAACTTGGACATTGCAAATTAAACATCATTAATTTTGTTTTTAAAATTTAACTTATGACAAAAGTGCACAGACTTAAAGTAGGTTATTTTATATATACATGTATCTCGAGATAAGTGTTGATATACAATGTAATATTGTAAAATTTGTGTAAAAAATAGTGTTTGAAGAAAATTAAATATTTGTATCACAATTACAATCCCATTTGCGTTCATGTGTAAAGATGTGTACGAGATGATGTTTAGAATAACTAATTTGCAGTGACTTCAGGGAAAATGTACTGGGGTGGGGGGTTGATTCCTCCCGGCCCGATTGCCGGGGGGGGGGGGGGGTCCAAACTCTGGTGTTGTCTCGGCTCGGTGGCTAATTCTCAGGCATTAAGACCCCGGCTTTAGCTCTCCGACTCAAAATGGGGTTCATTTTTTCACTCAAGAACATCAAATACCATAAGATACCACCAAGGCTTAAAATATTTGCGTTTACAATATTTGCGTTTGGTCTGGATATAAAAGGCGTCAAAATCGTGATAGATCTAGAGAGAAACCTCAGCCGAAACGACGCCGAGGTTTGGAAACCAGCGTTTTTTGCACTTTTGGTCGACCTCTTTAGCGCCCTCCTGTGACGAGTGCGGGAATGAAAATCAAGATGGCAGCCTCCATGTTCGTTGTTTTTCTCGCCGTTTTCGTCCTTCATTTGTCCCGATATTTCATCCCAAGCATAGTAAAACAAGTAAGTAAATGGGACAGAAGGAAAGAATGTTGCAACGTGACGCCATTTTTTGCTTCATATATCATCTCAATGAAGGTCATTCATTGCAAATAAGATGAGAATCTGGGACAATCACAAACTAGGAGTAGGAGTAGGGACTGAGAAATATTTCCAATTTTGTACTTATATAGGCCTACTTATAGGAAACACTTGGAAAATGTTCTTGACTCTCCATAGCCTTTGTACACAATCGCGAAGTGGCTTCAGGTTGCAACGGTTTTTTTTCCGGACAGAATTCCACACCTGGACAGCACTATGTGCACAAACCCTATGACTAGACTGAGACTGGTTTGAACAATTTTAAGTGTTTTCTGGGTAAATCATAAAATGCTTCAAATTTTCCCTGCTAAAAAAACTAAGTTATTGTTATCATTTTCTCATACTGATGGCCATGTATAGGATTCTTCCCGAATTGTTCCCTGCAGTGCCAACAAATATGTTAATAGTAATACAGTGCAGCGTGTGAATTTGTTACATTTCAATTTTCATACATTTTGAATTCTTGATTATATTTGTGCTGCCATATGCAGGTTACAAAAATCCTATTTCAAGACAGTCAAGTGGAAGGAAGCTTAAAGATCAAGATAAAGAAACTGGGAGATGAGCAGTCAGAACTCAATGTGAAAGAGGAATTCCCAAAGTTTGCAAGGATTGACCGAAAAATCAACAAGCTAAAAGATGAACTCAAGAAAATAAGTAAGTGTCTATCGAATGTGGCCATGAAATCGGTGTTATTCAGTCAAGCAGCAGGGCATTAGGGCCAACTTTAAACTTAAGAAATATTATAAATGTATTCACATTTTTTTTTTTTTTTTTTTTTTACTACTAAATATACCTATTCAATAACAATACAGTTGTGCTGTGATAATTGGTTTTACAGTACATGTACATGTACATGATATTTTGTCTTTCAGTAAAAGTCTTTGGCATTGTGGGCATAGTATTTCTTGGAAAAAATGTCACAAACAAAAACATAAAGTGTAAAATTAAGCATGGATATAGATACTCTAATTAATGTAATGATCTGCGTTATTTGAATCTTTTATTTCAGGGCAAAGCAAAACTGCCAAGTCATTCACTGTCAGTTGGGGTCTGACGCTAGCTTTGAATTCAGTACAGGTAAGACACATCAACAACTGTCATCTAATTATGATATGTCAGGTCTTACATCAAAACTTTACTCCAGGATAAAGAATGCTAAATTAATCTACCTTCTGTTGAATTCAAAATGATTTGTTTTGTTTCTTTTACAAATGTAGTTATACCAATAATATTATGTTTCATCATATCTTGGCAGACATGTTGCTTTATCTTCCTCATCTGGAGATATCGCCACGAACCCATGCTGATCCTGAATGAGGAATGGTTGTGGCCCCTGTCTTGGTTCATTGCTTTCCCTAGCGCTGTTCCTGGTGCTGTGGGAATCACATGCTGGATTCTTCTCTGCAATAACATTTTGAAGAGAGGACAAGTAATGATTACTGCTGCATGGGCACCGGAAAATCAAGAAACGTGACAAGGAATAATGTAGGTCAGTTTAGTTGTAATGCTACCCAGTTAATACAACGTACACTTTACAATTTCAGGTTGAAGAGTTGTTGCATTGATGAGACATGACACTTTAACATGCTGCTCTGATTTTAATAAGATAATTTTTTCCTCACTGTCGAGGAACCTCATTGTCAAGTAGGATTGAAATATTCCTGAAGTTTTGGCATATTTTTTAACTGCATTGTTAATGAGATCCCAGTGCTCTTCTTCTCCATTACATCATCTCGTTGTGAAGTGTCATTTTAAAATTCCTCAATATATATTCACTTCGTTAGAATCTTTAAAATTGAAATACATGTAGAATCCACACAGTTATTGCTAATTACTTATTCTGTATAATATATGAATGTAAATAATGTGCATGTACATGTATTCTTGTTTTCACATCAAAGTTACCAAACGGCATTGGCATGATGTTAAAAAAGAGATTAACATCAACGATGCAGAATTAATGTTTGCATAGATATTGAATTAATTATTTTGCAGTTTTGATTGCTGGATTTTGTGCTTATAAAGTGTGACTGGCAAAAATAGTATCAAACATCTACAAACATGGTTCCTGTCGCGCGCCCTCAAGATTGTCCATTTTTATCAGATATATACTCATCCTGTCTTTTCACCTCTGAAAGGAGTAAAAAAAAAATGTTCTACACCGCAAGAGGTCGCCATTTGTTTGCTGTCCAAACTCAAGCTTTTATTATCGGTTTTTTTTTTATCGCAATAGACCTAAACTCGATGGCAACAAAATATAAAACTTATATTTCGCATGGTCTCATGCCACTGAATAATGAACCAAGTGAAATTCGCTGATATCCTTTCGTCGATACAGTGCTTAATTTCTTTGGTTGCTGTATAGTTTTATTTTGTGAATCACTGTCGTCATTTTACGAATTAAAATTATCATCATTAGTATGTTTTGAAAGCTGGGTTTTTTTTGTATTTCATATTTATTTGAAGGATTTCGCGAGATATACTTTTACAAAGGGGAAAATGATGTTGCCACGACAACAGATACATCGGAGCACAATCAATTCACATTTAAAGCATAATCTATAGGCCTAGTAGCTTTTAAGCCATTTACGCTTCATTTTACCATTATTGATTTTCACCACGCAATTCGTGGAATTGAAGGAAAGTGGGTTAAATTCAAGCTATCACTGCCGTGCTGTATAGTTCAGTCTTCTTATTCAAATCTCGTTCAGAGGTCACGTGCTTGCCGCGATTTCAAGTCTGGTTGGAGAGCGTGTTCTCTGTCGTTCGATGCAAGCCATAACCCTTAACCAAGGTAGAGAAAGAAGAAGGGAAAGGGGGGGGGGGTGGAAGAGGGGAGATCGATACTCGGTGTCCGGATATCCGATTGCCGGTGCCGTCAACGAATCAACATTGACACCGGATGGCGCTAGCGAATGCGAGTCCCAGGCAACGGGTCCCGTGCTTGAACCAGGCAATCACAAGCCCATTAACCCCTCACCGAACGCCAGTGGGAAGAGCTGAAGTTCCGCACTGGAAATTGAATATTAAACACATTTCCGAGTCCATTGGCCTAGTATTTTAACAAGTTGTTGGATAATTATTTGTACTTGTCGTGGTCCGGTTTAATCGGTGCATCACTACCACGCGGCAGAACAATTTAATCCAATTTTTTTTCTCAGTCTTTGAAACATTAAAAAAAAAGGGTGTTGCTAACTTGGAACTGCGTTTTTACGAAGGCTTTAATACTGCCGTTTGTTAAGTTAATTTTGAGGCCCCAAACTCGATGAAGCAGAGCAAATCGAAAACAGCAATCAGGATGTGTAGTACGCAAACGAGCTACTGCTCGTTATCCGGATACGTTGACAATCCAGCCTAATTGACAGGAACCCCAAACAATACGCACCTGATCACTCCGTCATTACCAACTGTATGTGTGTTGAAGGGGAACATGTAGATTATTTCCATGTGAAATGAGATCATTATGGTTTCTTTCATGCTTTTTAATAGAAAAAAAATCACATCTCATCTCCAGGAATAATACTGTGCCGGATATCAATTTTAATTTCAATTCAATCAAACCGAAAACTTTCTTTTTCAAGGATTTCTGCTTCTTTTTTTTCCCTGGTAAAATTTGCTGCTACGTTACTAGACTGGCCGTAAAGCAACGTGGCCACATAAGATGTATTGCAAAACATACCAGAAATTAAATTACAAATCCAGACATAAGAATTTGCAATTTCTTATCACTTGACAGTTTCGAGTGTTGTAACAACACAGGAACCATATACGTTTGAATCTTTGTTACTACGAATTTGTCAAGATGTTTGTTTTTGTGAAAACGGATCCACAAAGTTCACTCTGTGTAAACTAGGCAAAATGTGTATTTTAATCAATAGCATGGATAACTAGTCACTTCTATGTGAATATTGTCAATATGCCTGTCACAAAGATAACCATAAACAGATGAATTTTGCCACATCACATTACATATTGGATGTGGATGAAAGGGCTACAGGAAAATGTTAATTTTTCAGTTTGGGTAATTTGCCAATGTTTACTTTAACTTCCACGCAGACGTCCTCTGATAAAAAAATAAACAACAACAACAATTTTCAAGGCAGATAAATTGTTCTCATTGAAAAAAAGAATCATCCTTAAATTAAGGCAAGACAGACTCTGTTATTTGCCACCCTCCCCTAACAGAGCGATAGTCGTAAAGGGAATATAGTTGTTGTTAAGGTCACCTTATGTTTTGCCTTTCTTGTCAGTGACCGACAGCTGTATTCCTTTGCCAATATTGACAGTACTTGTTTGATTCCTAAATCGATTCTGGTTTCTTTTCCTCCCTCGCTCCTGTATTTTTTTTTAAGAAGCACCCACTAGAAATGTGGCTAAAAATAGACCCAAAGGGGCGTCAAACATGAGAGGGTATCTTGGATCGTTTGTCATATTTGCGGGAATGCCTGTAATATAAGAATATTGTTACAGGCATTTTGCAATATTATTGCAAAATTTGAAACTCGAACGAGACAGATCAATCAGACGGTACGAAAACAAAGTGACTTGTGGTGTTGGATTCAAATTAAATGATGATGGACTTTTGGATGTGTTGTGGTGACAAAATTCCAAATGGTTATTCATGCGCAACGTCATTATACATGCACCAATACATTAAAAATTACAAGGAAGTGGCCTACTTGTGAAATCCTAAAATATTTTGATTCATGAGGTTTGCTTAATAGCGACAAAACGTAATCTTTGTCACGAACCATATTTCGGTGCAGTGGTACGGGCAAGTCCTGTACTACAGAGGGGAACAATGTCTGTTTCCCCAGGTGACAGTTGTACCCACTCGACTTTTTATGCAACCTTTTCATAAATACCACAGCTTTAGTTCGGTATTCAGAACTCTTAAGAAGCGCGTATATTTCTCTCTCGGCCATGTGGGAAATACTGTCAGAATCCGGCTTTGTGATCAACGTTCACGTGCCTCTCAAATCTTAGGCTCATTATTATTCAAAAGAATCACCTTGCACACTCATATTTTCCCCTCTCTTTGTATTTCATGTTTTTGAAGGTATACGGGTGGTGTTTTGACAATGAACGTGCTTTCGGGTTACAAAGCTAGCGGGAGGTTGGATTGAATTTGAGCTGACACCATAGATTCGGCCGCGTTTGTTCAGTTGGGTCTCGGCGGGGCCGCTGCAAGCACGCAAGCTTATCAGGCTTTTTAATAATATCGACGCTGGATGCAGTGAATGAACGGACCTCTACACGATATCAAAGCGTCATACTCGCCCCTTAGATATGTGGATGTCTTATATGAAGTCTTGTACTTGAATGCATGATGTAATCAATCTTGGATTCTTTTGAAGCTAACTGTGCGTCATCATGCGGAATGAAAATACAAATGTAAATTGTCATCTTTCTGAATGTTTAATGAACAAGCGACAACAATCGCAGCTGTATCACATGAAACGAGTATTATTTGACCTCCTCGATAAGCTTGAATTATAGATTCTGAGGTGCGGAAAAATAGCAATGTACTTGCAGCCATCTTAAGAAACCAGCTCGAGCTTTGTGCTTCAATTGTTTGTTCTGTGATGGATATGATTTTGGTGGCTTCTTCGAATAATCGTAATTGTGAACTGATCGAATGTATGAAGATGACAGTGGAATTCGTTTGGACAGGCCTGGAAATGACGGGGAATGAGCCAGTAATTGTTCTCTCTTTTCTCACCAACAACTGACACAAATTCTGCAGATTTGAACTTTTCCTGTTAAAAGAATCTTCCACTCCAGTGGCGCGACAATTTGCCTACGAGTCCATTCTAGGTATCCTTCCCTGAAATCACCTTACCTCACCTCGAACTACACTTCCCTTACGACTGGATGCGTGACTGGGCGGATAGTGAATACTACAGCAGCGGACGTCGATAAAGTCATTCCCTCACACGGGTCCGACTATTTCTCGACCTCTCACCATACAGATAGTCTGCTACCGCAGGTGATCACTCGGTGTGCTCCGTTCAGCTGATCTAGTCAACCAACGCGCCCCTTACTGCCGACCAATGTGCAGATAATTTTATTTTCAACTCCGAGTGTGTCGTGTTCGTATGAGGACCACTTAACGGCTGCTAACGAAGAATTGTTCTTGTGATTTTGATATTTTTTCAATACAAAGATTTAAAACACTTTGTACCAATTCGGCCTGTTGTTTTTTTACACCAATTGGCGATTTTGCCATATCTCTCACGTTCATATGATTGACAAATGCATACAATTCGTGATAATGATACCAATAACTTAATCCTGTTTATGAACAACTTAGAATGAACCCTAATTGAAGGATATTTTTGGCATTTGGTGTATGATTTTCGTCTTCTGCCTCGCAAGTTTCATCTGAAGTGAGTGACTGTTCAGCATACAGTAGTGGTACTTGACTATGCGCCAGAAATTCTGAAGTGTGCATCTCTAGCTGTGTCACTTAATTAACATGAACCAGGGATGCTAGCTGTCAGATGCAGTCTTCAAGGCGTCTCATCGTACCATTTGGACTCCTCATTCTCATCCAGTCAGTGAACCATCTGTGTCATCCTTCAGGTCAGTGAGTCTGGAGCAGTCAGGTTTCTTCCAAGATGCCGCCTCAGAAAGACCGTATTGTCAACTTCATTGTTGGTCCTACCAAAGGCGGACAGAATCATCTTGGGGAGGATGGCGAGGTTCATATGACTGGGGTCCGTATGTATACCCCAAAGTCAAGTTGTAGTCGACTTACTCGTATCAAGACTATTGCTGTCATTGCTGTGTGCCTTGTCTTAATCCTCACGGCTTGTCTGCTAGTCTCACTGATCGGTCGACAAAACGAAACTTGTGGGGGCCTTGGGACTGGATTGAGTAGTAACCAAACCGACAAAGGTGAGGTACGGGTATCTCCAAAACCTGAGGTGACCAGTGTTGGACTTGCCACTCCAGGAGATACCATTGAACCTGTCACCAATCCCCTTTGGCAAACCTTCCGCCTTCCCACCTCTCTCAAACCACTCCATTACGAATTGGAGTTACGCACTGACATTTCGGACAACACCTTTGCGGGGGCGTTGGCGATACACTTCCTCTGTCGCACTCCCACTCGCTTCATTTTGTTACACAGCTCCGGACTGCACATTGTCTCGATTCAGCTCGATGAAACTGCCACAACCACAGACGGTGGACCTAGGCTAAGCAAGGCGCCTAAGATAACGGGCGATCCGGAGTTCTACCGACCCTTTCATTTCATGACTCTGACTCTAGATGGACAGTTACAGCAGGGTCATATTTACACGCTCAGAATCAGATACCATGCTGAATTTAGCGATAATCTTGGAGGCTTATACGTCAGCAAGTATGAGACCAAGCAAGGACAAACCAAGTAAGTCTCTTTGACGTTGATCTTTTGTCATCTATGTTATTTTAGAAGATCATGGTTGCGTCATGATCGCAACCCTCTTCTTCAAATTCTATTTGAAAAGTGCTATCAAGATTATAGTCCCAATTTCCCTTTAAATCAACGGTACAGAATAAGTGCCCTCTTGTTAATAATATCCAAAACGTTGATTGCATTGGTAATTTCCACCGTACTTTCGCTTCGCAGCGATTGAAGTGTAACTAAATGCATATTTTTCTCATTGCACAACGTTCCCAAAGCTAGAAGCACCAATACATTTTTTAAATAATTGCTGAATCAAATCCCTTGGGTCCTCCTGAAAAAAAGTTCTCACAACAAAGCCCTCCAGAACATCCACAGAGCCGCACATCGGTTTATTAGAATTGTGGCCCTCAAATCTTTCCCACAAACGTGCAGCATCTTTCGTTGCCAATTGAACCTCCTTTAAAAAAAAGTGCAAGTAATAATTGTTACAAAAGTACACTAATGCCGCTGACCTAGAAAGGAGTCGATGTTTTGCTTAAAACTCTTGGCTATTTTTAGATCCGACAAATGGATAAATCTAATTCTCCAATCACCAATTTTTCCATCAACCATTGCAGACAGCTTTTTGTCAATAACATGCATTTTACAACCTTTTAGCAATCGATACAACTGAATCTGGTTCAAGAAAACACGAATGACTTAATGCAGTTGCTGAGCGACTTTCGACTTGCATACTTTTTTGTCCACTCCAATATTCTGAGTGTTTTTTTTTCTTTAAGGCTTGAGTATACTCAGCTGACCCGCCAACTAGTCCGACTGAAATAAGTCAATATTCTTGAAATCCTATAGTACCGTGTCTTAATGCACGTTTGTTTGGATAACTTTCTTCTTTCGTGGTACTAAACTTTGGATTTCCTAGGAATTGCCCCTAAAATCTTTATTAACGGTTATGGCACGCGGATAAAAAACCAGCCGCCACGGATTCATTACGGTCTCATTACATGTATAACTCAAATCTCAAATAACTATAATTACTATTGTAAAATGACCGTAATTCAGCCTCCTAACTGCCATGCGTATTTTTTTAATGAAATAATAATAGACTGTGAATTCTAATCCGCATTCAGGGACTAAATACAAACCAGCTCTTGTTATTCTTCACTGTTTTCCTTTAAAATGTTCGTCTTGTCTTTAGAATATCATTGGACAGATTTCAATCGAAAAGTGGTAGAAATTGCTTATTTTGTATTTTGAGAACTGAGACTTGCGGAGCCAGCGTATTTTGCCGTTCTTGTATCCCGGATTCAATTATTTTATGGGCTGTCGATTTTAAAGGGATAAACGTTTACTGTGAAAATAAAAAAGGGCACGGCCAAGATGCCATTTTATTCTAAGGTCTTAACTGTGGCCTTTTAATTCCCAGCTCTACATTTTGCGGAATTTTGGTATCTTTATTTTCGATCATCAAAGACTTCATGTGATATACTAAACACAAATTTGCTATTTGAATAATCAGTTGCGGTTATTTGATATTCACTCCTTGGTTGTGTTAACAACGGCATGCACGGTTCCTTAAAGCATTTTCTCCTTCTAACACCAAATCTTATCGCACATGCTCCCTTTGGGATTTCTAGATTTCTACACGTTGCCACTGGCAACGAATTTGGACAATAGTCTGTCATGGCAACTCCGACTCAGTGGCATTGTCATGGTGATGAGTTAATCTTTCAAGCCTGCACTTTGGTTCTTTTTCTTTCGAAATATAATTCCCCGTGTTGTTCCAAGTTGAAATGTAAATCCCTCAATTTGCCTGAAAATAAAACCTGTTCTCTGCCAGAAAGCCTGAAGAGGATTCTCTAGTTGCAGCTCTCTCATACCCGTGAGTGAAAGAGAGTATCAGAGTGTGTATCAGGGTTCCCTTCAGCCCCTTTGTACTGCTCCTACATCAGAGTGTCTTTCTTCAGAGATACCTTCCCAGATTCCGCTCATCTTTTGTCCAGGAAGCAAGGGTATCAGTGTCTCAACATCTCTCTTCTGTTTGTGTCTTTTGTGCGGAGCAAAGATGGTCTTTTTTGTGGTGGCGTCTCGCTGCACGGTTCCTGTAGTAACATGGATATGACGGATGTATCGTATGATAATAGAACCTAGAAAATACAAGGTGAAATATGTGTGTCGGAAGTACAACATGAAAGGAAGTGTCCAAATGAGCTCCTTTGAAGATTTGAAAAATACACACGTAAGGAGGGATCCATCGTTAACGCTAACGACATCGTCCTTTATATAGGTCATGATTCAACTCCAAAATTTAGCTTGATATGCTCACTGACACTTTAAGATAGTATTTAACCGTGTTTAGCTATGTTCAACCTGCTGCTGCACACAAAGATACCTTTTTGCAGTGCAGTGATGAACACTTTGCATTATTGCCAAACCCGTGTACGACTATCCACCATTAAACACAGAATGACACATTCATTTTACATCTCCATCTATTTCTAACCAGAAAATAATCGAGTTACTGCCCAAAACACCTCAAGGGAATGTATGTCTGAGAGATGCTCTTGAGTAACTCTCAAACTAAATCCTCATATTCCTCTCAGCTGATAGGCAGAGTGGTGCAGCAAATATCCTCTCTCTTGAGGCAAGTCTCGGCGGGCCATCCTAAGTGTCCCCTCCCGTACTTAATCTTGTGGAATTATCTTGCTCCGCATTATTTAATCCCTATGGCTCCGTATGACCATTCCAACCCTTTCTTCTCTATTCTAAAATGCGAAGCAAGTGTACTTCCACAACGCGTGCAAAGTGAAATTTTAATTGCCTTTACCTTCTAATAAGTTCTCACAATCACCGACAGGCAGTTTCATTTGGGAATATTTTAATCCTATACTCATTGTAAGATGTACACGATTGTGGCACTATGCATAAAACTAGAATCATCATTTGTTTTCCCCTGAACGTACTTATTTTGGCCAGTTGGTTTTGTTTTGCTAGTTTGGCTACATTTTATACAACCCTTACACAAATTAATGAGTCGTACGGATTCACAGCCATAAGACAAAGTTGAGGGGCAAAACTAAATAGGTATAAGTGTACATCGACCAACACATTACACAGCCCATCAAAATTTACCACAAAAGGGGCACTTTCACTCAATTAAACTATTTGCCATGGAAGTCAAATTGGTTTCCGGGATCAAGTGGTTCGGTAAGACACAAACATTCCTGCTGAAGTCATAACCGGTAATGACATAATGTGATGCAGTTTTCACCAATTCTGAAGTTGTACGCAGGGCTTAATTGTACACAACCGTAACAACCGTAGATGGCTAGGAATTGAGACCGGTTCAATGCTGTGTCTGCATGGAAGTGATGGAGTGACAAATGGGTATTTAATGACTACTCATATAAACGATTTGTAAATAATTGTACTATTTTACTTCCAGGGTCGTTGGTCATAGATTCACGCCAGGATACTGATTTTACAGTGTGGACTTTGACTAAACGAAATTTGTTAACCTGTAAAGCGAGCTTTTTTAAGTTTAATGGGTGGATTGCTAATCGAAAGAGGGTGCTGTTACAATAACGATTTGCAATTGTGCCTTTATTATGTGAAATACATCATAATAGATGGATTTCCGGAGAAGAGTTGAGGTTTTGAGGTTTAGGAATGGGTTACTGTCGAAAAGTCAAAGATCACAGATCGTTCGGGGAAAAGTTACGTCATCAGTTGTCATGGCAGTCCATTAAAAATGTCCCACTAGGCGCTCCATCCTTCTTGCGGAAATCCCACATAGCGTTTATTCCGGAGCTTTAAAACCCATTAAATCGTGATCTCTGGGAATCGTCGTTCAGCCTGGACCCTCTGAGGTAAGGGCTTATTGCTGCTAGATGTTGAAAACGTCATATTCCTTTCAAATATTGGAAATATAGGTTGTGCGCCTCAAAATGGTCAGGAAGACATCCAAGGGAAGTTCAAAATATAGGGGAGATTCGTGGCTATGAAATTTATTGTAAGTTTTCCGATGAAGTCCTAAGCGCCATCTAGTGAGGTGTATAATTAATGATTGCATGGAGTATTATTTAGCTAACACGAAAAAGACATTTTTTTTGGTCTCGTGAAGGAAGAGATATTCCTTCTTAAATGGTCATCTCAATCGTCTCAATAGTCGTTTAATATTTTAATAACTATTAAGATTAGGCCTTCTAACAATGTTTCGATTACTTTTTAATCTTGATTTAAATTTCATTTAAATTCAATTGTTATAGGCCAGTATACGTCTTGGCTTAATTTGAATAAGCATTGTTAAAACTGGGTCAAGTTTTCCGAGTTTTCCTATAGGAACAGCTCGGAGTGTTTAGCTAGCTACTCTGTTATACATGTTACACAAGTCGTTTCGCCGGCCTCTGAAAATGGTACGGTGTTGACAGAGATAACAAAGTGCTATACGAACGATTTATAACGGGGAATTCGTATGGTTTGATTGAGTATCGTGAGCTATTTGAAAGTTTAAGAGTGAAGATTGGATAAGGGACAAAATAAAAGGGATGAGGCATTCCATGAAATTTTTTTATTTTTTTTATTTGACGTGTGCACCTATCTCTTTCCTTCACATCGTGTTATTTCGGGTTGATACCTTATAATGTTCCTGCCAAAATGCCCACTGAGGCAGATTTCCCCAAAATTTCCACCGGTAAAACAATGAACGTCGACGACCGTCAGATCGATAAGTTCCGAGAACAGTCGATATTTGCCTTGCGTTGACTAGAATACAAACAGTGATGGTTGATGCGGTCTGTTCTCAAGTTGTTCCAAGTCTTGGTGGAAGATTAAATCTCGTTCATGGCGAACTCTGAATTTAAATAATGTCGAACCATTTCTCCGAATGTTGTGTGTGCCCATAAAAGATCTTTCACGATTCACCTGCCGTGATGACTATAAGAACGGTGACAATTTGCTATCTTTCCGTTTGTCCCTGTTTTGTTTCCGATGTTGATTTTGATTGCTCAAGTCTCACAGTCATTTCTGGCCCTGTTTCAAGTCTTGCACCGCAAATCTGTTCCTCAGTCGTGGGAAATTCTTGATTCCCTTCCTTTAAGCCATGCTGAAGTTGTCCACAATTATGATTCTTTCAAATATTTCCATTCGATGTAAACTAGTTGTTATTACTATGTCGAATAATATTGGTTTTCACCCGTGAACGACGACTGACTTTACAGTCTTCCCTCCAAGCTAAGGAGGTGTTTTCACAGCTGACCAAGTGTATTACTGCCTAACCGTGTCCCTATTACTTGTAATTCGAGCCTGTGAGATATTTGAACCACTGAATAAAGACAGATGCTCAGAGTTGCAGGCAAAGGATAACATTTGTTATTTTGATGTTTAGCACTGCCTTGGGTGGTGGAAGATGCAGGCAAACTAGAAATTATGTGGAGGGGAATACTCTGAAAAATTAAGTACAGTTGGATATTTAAGTCGTCTGCTTTCTCAGAGAACAAATACGGATGTATTTCTTCAAAGTATGATGTTTGTGGCACTGTTTTGTTTTTAATTTGCACTTCTGTTGGAATGTTAAAAGCACTCTAAAGCGCAGATGTAGTTCGAGGTTAAGGATAAGCCAGACACATTCCAATGGTTAATACAGACAAAAGAAAATTTATGGAGAATTTGCTGGCATATTTTTTTCATGCTAATGCAGTCCCAATAAGTTGAGATCCGGGAAGGAACCAGCGGTGTGGGAGGGTGGATTGTCCGCCCCACAGCTGGAGCATAATGGGAGCTCAAGGACGAATATAACTCGACAAAGTCAAGGAACACAAAAACAATTCCCCCGTATGGCTGACGTTTTGTTTTAATATGTGTAGGCTACGCTGGTTCTTTCCAAACATTTAAAATATTTTCAACCAGTCTCAGTCCTAATAGACGTAGCTCGAAATTTCTCGAAACAACAAAACGGTGAAGTACGTAACCTGCTACTCATCACAGTTGGTTAATAAAATATAATAATGGTTTTAACTGAACTTGCTTTGAAAATAATAATAATGATTTTTTTCGGGAGGGAATTCATTTGTCGGTCGTTTAGTGACAAATACATAATTTCAATTTCGGCTGGAACACTTTGGCCCTTAAAAAATCCTACGAAGGAAAATCCCACAACTTTAACAGACAAGCCGTATTGACCCCATTAATTTACACCACAGAGGGGGTGTTTCTGAATCCAAATTAGGCAGGTGACAGGAAGAAAGATCCCCGACATCACAGGTGAAGGCTGGAATTTGTGGAGACTCCGAAGGGGTTCCGGTTGGACTGAGTTATGTTGATTTCAAAATCTATACACCGGGAGAAATAATAGCTGTACATATTTCACTACACCCCCTACTGCGCGGTCATGAGCGATCTAACTTCACCCAATTCGGCCAAGCCGAAGTGACACTCGTAAAATATTAGATGCGTCTTGGGAGAACTTTTTACCAACTTGAAGAATGAGGACAAAAAGTCGGTATTTTTAGAATTTTGTTTGGGGATTTATTGGTATGTTAATGTTGCATGATTTTGTTGTTTTCTTAATGGAAGTGACCTTCAGTGGTAATGGTTATTGCGCCTCCGTCAACAATGAGATATTTTCACTTGACTCGTTTGATTTATCGGAATACTGAGTGAGTTATTTAGCTGTTTTAAATTAATGTTTATATTCTGCATGTGTTGAAAGTCTGAAAGCTTACGATACTCTCTACCTAAATACCTAAACGTAGCATAATATTTGTTTATTATCAAGTCCGAAGAACTTTTCTTTCCTTTAAAGCGCTCGGGTTCGATTGACCTTTTGCTCGCAATTTTTCTAGTTTTAATTTTGGGCAGTTCGATAAATGAACTTTGACAACAGCAGACATTTCTCAACAAAACGGCATCCGATATGTCAGGAGCCTTGTTTTTACAAATTTTGAAGCACTACTTAGGATAACAATCTTTGTTATTTTTTGCAATTGCATTTTGATATCAAACTCAGACATCTTGTGAAGATGTCGGTATCGCTCAGTTGGTGACTATTATCTTAAACGCAGTCAAAACTGGACTTTCCATGCACGTCAACTTATAAACCCCCCAAATTTCCTTTTCTCACGCAAAGAGAAAATTTCGCTCATTGCTGTTTTTTTCCAACCAAACGCAGGCCTCTGGCATACACACACATTCCAGAAATGTCGCTGCACATAAAATATTTGCACTTCCTGGTTCAAAACAAGAGACAAGTTATTATTGTTGTTAAAGCTCCAGAAATACTTGACAAATAACTCATGATCAATGTCGATGTCTTTGTAACTCTTTTACCCCATGCAGGTACATTGTGGCGTCCTTTCTCTCACCAAACGGGGCTCGGAACGTGTTTCCTTGCTTTGACGAACCTGCCTTCAAAGCTAACTACACTGTGACCATCGTACATCCAGTCGGGTACCGTGCTCTGTCTAACATGCCAGAAGTACGGCGTGAAGCTAGAGAAGAAGGCTGGAACGCCACCTACTTCCAAACCACGCCCAAGATGTCGACGTACCTAGTAGCGTTTGTAGTATGTGATTTCTGGCAGAAGAGCAGGACTGTGGACAATAGAGTGGTACGTCCTTTCACATGAAATAGATACTGTGGACTTTAGGAAATGTTCCTTATGCTTACAAAATGAAACACCAAGGACTAGATAAAACCGACAATTACAACATTGTTTGTTTCCTTAGTGTCAACTTTCGGAATTAACAATTCAAGACTCAGGCTTGTAACCTTTAAAAGTGCAGACCAACATGACTTTTGCTAAAATAGTTGAAAATGGATGAATCTCACCTTCACCACTAATTAGATTTGCAATGTCAATTTGTTTCAACAGTTTAGCGTGTGGGCTAGAGAAGATGTTTTCAACGACACAACGTTTGCCCTAGAGTATGGCACGCGAGCGTTTCGATTTTTGGAGAAATACAGTGGTCTTGAATATCCTCTGCCTAAATTGGGTAAGTTATAGGATTTGGTTGATATGGAACAATCATCCGAAATCGTTTCAGTTATATTCTCTAATCATCAATAAGACTATCATGACAATTGTGTCAAAATAACAGGAGTGATGATGTACAATATTGTTACGGTACCGGTCTTTAAATTTCCCAACAGTTGATTATATATAGGCATTACCTTTACAAACGTTCCCAGGAAATATAAGCCTTGAAGTTTCAGGTGTTCAGATCTCAGAAGGGGAACCAGACATCGCCGCTGTAGGCATCATTGTCTAATTTAAATTGTTTCAAGTAATTTGCTGTGGTTACTTTTGGACAGACATGATTGCTTTACCGGAGACCATATCAGGAGGGATGGAAAATTGGGGCTTGTTGATCTTCCGTGAGTCGTACATGCTGCTTAACCAAGAGGAAACACCCAGTAAGAAGATACAAGAGGTGGCCACAGTCATAGCGCATGAGATTGCCCATCAGGTAAACTTCTTAGACAGATTATGTCTTATCTTGGCCTTAAGATCCGACTCTTGTCTTGACTGATGCTTCATTATTATTACCAAACACGTAATATGAATATCTACAACGTATTTTATCAGAACTTTGCTTTTCCTTCTTTATGTTTTTTTTTTATTTTGGCGCAAATCGCGGATTTATATCTGTTTTCTCTTGCAGTGGTACAGCAATTTGGTAACCCAAGAATACTGGGGAGAGCTTTGGTTGAAGGAAAGCTTCGCCAATCTTCTAGCTCATCTTGCTCTGGATCACATTTACCCCAATCGGAAAATGGTAAGGAATAGAATGATCCGAATACTGAAATTCAAAGCTATGTGGTATCACGCCCGTGCGTACGTGGTTCACTTGGCGCTTCGTCGACGAATAGGGCTGTAATTACACGCCCGTCTCAAGAACGCGCGCGACATGCACGTGGTCTGTAGAGAGCCGTTCGTTCACGCATGCATGGGCCGCCACGTACATCAATCATTCCAACTCGCTCTAAGCCAATTGGCTTGTTATTGTTTCCTTTCAGATGGATGAGTTAAGTTTGGCCGGGGAAGAGTTTTTGAGAGTCATGGAGCTAGATGCCCAGCCAACCTCTCACGCCGTACAGCCGAACATTAACGACATCAGCGCTATTCTCAACAACTTTGACTTGACGAGTTATTACAAGGTAGGCCTAGTCGAACCATATGATGCCATATGTACAAGTCACAGCAAGTCATATGTGATTGGAAAAACAACAGACAATTTGCAACTTCCTTTATTTGGTAACCTGCATGTTGAAAATCCGGTCACCATGGAGACATATCATGAATAATAATAAGTTTATGTGTTTAATATTTTCTATTTTAGAGTGAAGCAGTGCTTCGTATGTTGCGATATATACTGGGACCAGACTTGTTTCAGAGCGGACTTACAGTAAGTAAATCCAAGGAAATTCTTCAAATGTTGATGCATTTAGAATTTCAGTCGAAAAAGCTGCTATATGGTTACTTCGATTGTTTACTTTTAAATTATTGGAATCTATATGAAGTATATTTTGCTATGGAAAAAGAAACGAAATCGAGCTACTTTTTGCATATAGTGTCTGCTAAAAAATGATTCATCATCATTTCTTTATAAGTTTATCCTCGTTACATACTGTTGACATTGAGATGCGCTCGTCTCATCTTTTTTCCCTGCAGACATTTCTTCAAAACAGAGCCTACAGCAACGTCAAGGCGACTGATTTATGGGATGCATTATCCACGGTGAGCTGTTTGTTTGTGTTTTTCGTAAAAACTATCAGTCTTTCTTTTTCGTTATCTTGTCCATGTGATAGTCCAGAATATGAATATTTTTTCTGATCCTTTTTACCGTTTTTAGCAACTGTCGAAATCTCTTGTTATACCTTTGTTGCCAACAGGCATTACGGGACACGGGCGTCGACCTCAATATCACTGCCTTCATGAGTCCATGGATTATGCAGATGGGCTACCCAGTCATCAAGCTGACACGTGAATATCAAACGAGATTCGTCAGTATTTCACAGGCGCCATTTTTCTTGCAACCAGTCGCCACTGAGTGTCTGCCCACATCTCCATACGGGTAGGTCTCTTTTGGAAAAATAAATGGAAGACACAATTTTTTCCCCAGTATCGGTTAATAAGCTTCATCTGTTTTTCATGCAAAATCAAAGCATTCCAATTTTCTCATTTGACTTTACCGCAGGTATCAATGGAATATACCAATAATGTATTCATACGCGGACCAAATCACCCCACCTTCGATAATCATTCTCGGTAACGAATCAGGTATGTTGACATAATTGTTTGGAGCTTTGTGCAACGATATTACATGCAGAAGTTTTCAAAGTAAAAAGTGCTGGCGTGATTTTGTGCTTTGAATTCAAACCCAAATAAATAATTATCAATCACGAGATACTGAAATTCTGAACTTTACATTTCTTCCCTTTGAAAGCTTCCTTCAGTATGCCAGATATTGGCCCCCATCAGTGGATTGTGGCAAACAGTAAACGGACGGGATTCTTCAGAACAAATTACGACGAAACCAATTGGAATTTGATCATCAAGCAACTTCTTGAAGATCACGAGGTGGGATTTAAAATCTTAGTAGTTTTGTAAGTTCTATTAAGGATTTAAATGTTATGTCACATCCTGCGGGGTTCTTTGTTTCTTTCCATCTGTTTCTCCAGTCTTCTCTCCTCCTGCCCATAAGAAGGTGATGTCAATCGTCTTGTTTGTAACCATAAGTTTGCTTTGTCATTTTTTTGTAGTTTGGTTTTACCCATACAAAAGCTCTGCATCAGTAAATTTGTACAGGATATTGTTGTCTTAAGAACAGATTCAACCAAGAAAATTCCTTCTCCGTTGGCTAATGATGAAAACCTTGCCTGCAAAATTAAGCTAATTGTGATAATATATTCAGTTACATTCTTCTCCCGCATTTTTTGGCTATTTAAAGTCTGGAAACAAATACTTACCAAGAAACGAATGGAAACATCTGATACCCAAATATTTTGTTAATCAGATATTTCTCCATCAACAATTCCCCGTTTAGACAATGACCAGCATAATAACGGCATTCTTTGCACAGGTAATCAGTACAGCGGATCGAGCAATGCTGATAGATGATGCATTCCACCTGGCAACTGCTGGTCGTCTTAGCATCACTGTAGCACTGAACCTGACTAGGTACCTGACTAAAGAACGAGAATACGTGCCCTGGAAAGTCACCCTGGAGATCCTTGGTTACGTCTCACGAATGCTTAGCTTCACTTCCGCCTTTGGAAATCTGAAGGTATGCTGATAACTGACTTGGTCGTTTTGCAAGAGTGTTGTGCGTTTATTTATTTTTTAACTTAGGAAGAAAATGAATATCCAATAATTATTGTCTATCTTAGAAAAATCAGAATTTAGCAGACCCCTTTATTATTGAAAATTATAATAGATTTCTACGTATTGATGTGAATTTGTTTGCATGTAGCCTACACTTAATATTCAAGAAGTTAGACAAGACACTGATTCATAAGTATGAGTTTCAATATTTTGGTTGAAATCTACATGTTTGTCTTTATGTATAGAAATACATGGTGCAACAGTTGTTGCCCGCTTATGAGGACATCGGCTGGAATGACACGGCGTCTCACCAAGGAAGGTAAGTTCCATAAATTGAAGTTAAAAATAAACAAGAGAATTATGAAAGTTAGGCATAAAACAAGAACGCAAACAAGGAATGTCAGAAGGATATAAGCTATGTGATTCCTGAATCGAAGAATGAGTTTTATACTTGGCAATGAATGAGCTATAAGTAATAAAACTGTCGGTTCTAAGACGGCTAGTGGCTGACAATCACGTTGTTCTATGCTTGTATTCGTTTCTCTGAAAGATTATTGCAGATGGAGATTCTGGAAGCAACTTGTTTCTATGGCAACGAGGACTGTACATCTAAGGCCAAAAGTCTTTTCGTGAAACACCTAAAATACGGGACCAGGTAAGTGATTTCGTAATCAAGTATTTTGAAATTACTCTAAATAATCTTTAAAAAAAATTTGACAGAGTTTGAGCGCCTAGAGTTACGCGTTGAAAAAACCGCAAAGTTTACAGACATTGAATGGTGATGTTTGATTCTTTGAAAACTGTTTTTAAACTTAGTTATAATGAATCATTTGAAACTTGCATCTTTCGTTGAAGAGTGCCACCAAACTTCAGGAATTTCGTGTACTTGATTGGAGTAGCTAATGGTGACGGCTCGACGAGAGACTACGCATGGCAACAATACCGAAACGGCTCAGCGGGCGAGAGGCAACAGTGGCTGAGGGCTTTGGCTGCGACTAATGAGCCATGGATACTCAGCAGGTAGGTCAAAGGTCATAGATCATGTAGGAAATAAACTCCAAAACACAGCCATGAAATATTTTTTTTCATGATTCTTTTATTCATAAAACCTTTTACATCTTAAGACATGATCATAGTTACTGTTTCAAATTTGTGTATTAATTTTCAAATTATAATCATCTGCCTCTGATTGCATTATCATATTTAATGTTCCAGTTTTCGTTTTTCCCTTTTTCCAAGTGAATTGCCATGATTGCAACGCTTCCGACTAGACCGAAGCTATTTCCTTGACTTTCAGTTTATACATTTTTACCTAATCAGCAGGGTGATGATTGTGCTCTATAATGATTTGGCAACCTATTTCTATGGAAAGCTTTGAAGTTTGGTTTTTTTTTGTAATTGATTCAAATCTGTACATCAGTCAGCTGCTGCATAAGTGAATATCATTTTTGTAAAGCATAACCACAATTAAAACTAAACAACGCCTGCTGCCAAAAAAGAGTCGGGTTTACCGTTTGATGCCACAAAATGGACGGAGCCCTTCCTCAATACCCATCAATTTTCTTTCCTTATTATAATACTGCTCAATTACACTTGTAAAAGATGCCTAGTCACGAAAACCAGTCTCCAAGCGGTGAGATTTTTTGGGTTGAACATTGTACGTACAATTGGAAGCAACATTATATACCTCGTTTCTCCCGCTCTACCAATCCCACCTGTAGCTACATGACCGTTAACTTCATCCCTTCCCTCTCAAGTTTAATAAAAGAGAAACCTTGATCCCACAAATACCACAACCAATAGAACCAGCACGATAGCAGCCAGGACTGATATGGTCTTCTTGTAGAGTTGACACTGATCTTGGACCGTCATGAGCGCCTCTCTGGGTACCAGATTATTCATAGTGTCGGTAAACTCGTACTCCTGATTCACTTTGACCTGCCGCCAAAAAAAAAGAAAGGTCGACAGTGTTACTGAAACTGAAAGAACAAAAGCGAAGAGAGTTGATTTCTTTGGAAACTAATTTTAAAAATTAGTTCCCTACCTGTCTCGATTTGAGCAGAGCAGTTTCTGTGTTCTTCAGCCTTTCAGTCACTGCATCATTCCGTTTCTGCATTTCGTCCAATTTGCGCCTCTCTCCCTGCAGCCGTGCCGCGAAGTGAACCTCCTGTTGCCTGAATTTGTTGTCGAATTTGACCTGCTGTGCTTTGTAAACTGCGTCGAATGTTGCCTTCTGCTCCTTGCACTTATTGCCGAACGTGTCTTGTTGTTCCTTGAACTTTGCATCGAACAACTCTCTCTGCTTATTGTGGTTGGTGTCGAACATTGCCTGTTGTGCCTTGAATTTGCTGTCGAATGTCGACTCCTGTTGCTTGAACTTCTGCTCTGAGTATTTGGATTCAAACATCGCCTCTTGCTCAGACAGCTTGGCTCCATACGCTGCCTCCTGATTCTTGTATTTCGTCTGAAACCTGGCCATGTTTTCTGCGTACTTGGCTTCAAATTCCTCCAGCTTCTTCAGTATTTCAGATCGACTTTTCTCGGCAAGATGAAGCTTGTGGCTCAAAACTCCTTTGGTGTTTTCTTGGCGTCGAATCTTCATTTCTGCTTCCTTCAGCTGTTTAGCTATCTTCTCTTTGGCTTGGTTGAGTGAGATTTGATCTTTCAGGAGTTGATCCATATTGTTGGTTGCTAAGTTACTCTTGTCTTGCATCTCAGACATCTTTGCCTTGTGGTCAGTGGCCATCGCTGTCAGCTTCTCCTCAAATGCCTTGGTTACTTCATCCTTCTTTGCATTGCACACCTTAATCTCATTCTTCATGGCTTTGCATTGGTTGACTAAAGCCATGATTTGGTCTTCGGCTACACGAAGATGAAGACGGTGAGCAGCTATGGTAGAGCCGTTTGTCTTAAAGTAGGCAAGTTTGTCTCGGATAAACGCTGGGATGCGACCGTGTTTAGATGGCGTGATTGATAAATCAAGTGAACTCGCTAGTTCGCTGAAATGAATATTAAAAAAAACATGCAGCTTGTTTGTAAAATATTATTGATCAAGAATACACCTCCCGAAGTTTATTAAAGCGCCGTTATCGGTGGACATTTTACATCGTTCCAATCGTCAATCGTCATCGTTCCATCCATCCTATGCTTCTAAAATATTTTAAAAATCCGAAACTTTTAATGTTGTCTTATAAGTTATAGGCCTACCTCTTTTCAGCGTCCTTTGAAGTCGAGTCCATTTCTTCTTTTGCTGTCTTCAGACTCGAGGACAAATATCCAAGAAGCAGGGTCAAGGAAAAGATCATGCTCAACGTGTATATTATCCCTTCCTCTTTAGCTTCTCTTTATTGATCCCCTGAATTAATTTCTACTGCCCTAAACTTGTGCCCCGGCGAAACAACGATGTACGTCTCCCCTGCTCTGAATCCACTTGCTTTTTGCTTTGTTTTGTTTTCGATCTTTTGTTTTTCTATTGCATTCAACGATTGCGCGTTTAAACGCACGACTCACCCGACGCGGACGCGCAATACGGGGCATCGCATTGTGCGCATAGTTATCTTGGGCAGAAAAAAATCATTAGTTGAACAAAAGTCAAAACAAAGATGTATTATATTGTCAAAGTGTTTCTCCTTTTTATAGGTACATGGAGCGATCCCTGAATGAAAGTTTTGTGCCGCGACAAGACACTGTCGAAGTTTTCAAATTTGCCATCAACGGTCCTTTGGGAGGATATCTAGCTTGGAACTTCTTCCGCCAACACTGGGATATCTTGAAAGAGAGGTACATATTTTATACACAGTCATCACAACCAAAACAAAGACATATTTCTCTATGTTATGATTAAAACCTTTCCAAATGTCTTGCTTGTTTTCTTGTTTTGTGTGCAGATACGCTAAGACGCTGTTCCAGATGAATCAGATCATTGATGCAGTCACTCAGTGGTTTAACACAGACTTCCACCTGAAAGAGGTAAGGTTGATGCGCAAGAATTGTGCCGCTTTTTTTTTTTTTAATTATCAAAACATATTGTCACAATTAATTTGTATTTCTCGTATATGTTTCTCTTCAGCTTCAAGACTTTGTGGCCAGCAAGGAGAAGGAACTAACAGGCATGGCGGGGCTGAGCAATTTCAGACAAGCGGAGGAGATTACGAAAGTCAACATCCGCTGGATGAAGAATAACTATGAAGAGGTCAAACGGTGGTTAGAGGAGGCTGTTTCCGGTGGCTGATGCATTTTGGGAACTTACCTGATTGACATAATTAGCAGCCATCTTTTGTACGAGTATTTGTACTATAAACTAGGTTTTTAGCACCTTCGAGTTGCATGTTTTCAAACAAACGTCATGCTTTCAATTGAAAATCACTTCAACGGAAGTTTCAATATTGTATTAGGCATATAAACAATGTTTTGACATTATGGCGACCTGAGTATTATAGAATGAGTACCGGTAATGTCACCAAACTGACGTAAGAATCCCACTCTTCGCACGGATTATTGTTTTAATCTGTAACCCATAAACATCGACATCTGGAGAAATATAACGAAACGGTGTCTGGGACATTGCATCATTAATCCATTGACAACTAATGCATATTGCAACTTTTTTTAACGTGTAAGAAAATATATTAGTAGTTTGGTGTAAATTGTTGGTAGTATTAGTTTTTTTTTACACTTGATCTCAGTAACTTGAAGTTTTTTGGACCTGTTGTTTTTGTAATGGAAATTTATTACATGTTCACGTTAACTAAATGATGTCTATAATCAGTATTTTATTGGTAAGTTGGTTGTGTTGTTTAGTGACACTGTGTTGATGTGGATTTGACGATAAACTTTATGTGGAATTATTGTTGTTTCGACTGAAAATTGTCAAGTTTTAGCAGGTATGTTTGCCAGTTTTGGTAATGAAATATGTAAAAACAAAATTTGTTGATTAGTTGTCCTTGATTGAGTAGTATGGTACGTGCGCCTTGCTGAGCGATTTGTTTTACTTGTAGGACCAATATTTATTTACGAAAATCCACCGTAAAGGCGTCGAATAAGGGGTTTATAATGAATTGAGAGTAGTGACGAGGCAGATTTTGAATTGAGCTGAGATCGAATAATTATGTGTAGGATATAGGCCTCCTGTTCAACACGGGGAACCTGTCCAGAACATTTGGATTGTTTTAAAATCGATTTGTATGTGGTACAGGTGATATAAATTTCAATAATTAATCGTAAGTCTATATCATTGTACATGTATAACTATAATTATCTGAGACTGAATCAATGTTCAATTTTAACAGACTAGTGACCAGGTACATGAGGCGGAGGTATTAATGGAAAAGGGCGGGAGGTTGTTTAATGTAACATTTTTGTAGTGAGTGTACCTCTATCTCACCGTAGCATTATACTTGTATTGTATTATACTGTCATGTACATCACCTGTAATCATGTCAAATGCGGAGGTCACTCAGGGTTTTGGAACTGTGACTATGTTTCTCGAAAGCTAGGATCGCTCCCACACTGGATCTTCCAAACTTCATAGTGCCCTCGGGGTCTCAAACTTTAATCTGGACAGACATTCCTGACCGACGATGTTTACCGACTTTTACGACGTTATGGGCTACAGTAACCATGGAAACGTTTATGGGCCTTTACAAGTCATAATGCACAGCCAGTTCACATTAGGAAAAGGCGACTCACGACAACGACCTTTATAGAGACGAGACTTAAAGACGAGACTTGGGGACCGTGAGAGGGCTAACCAAAAAGAGAAGCTTGATGCACCTTCCCAATCCCACTCAAAAATGAGTTGAGGTATGAAGTGCGCTCTGTGACGGAAATGCCTGGCATAAAAATGACCACACTGAAATAAATAAAGGTATGGAAAAGGGGGCATGATAAAACTGGTGTTGTAAGAAATGATAGGAGCTTATAAAAAAAGGAAGCGTTTTTGTTTGATCGAGGACCAAACATTTTGTGATTATTTAAGTACAACGATTTTGTCAAAGTAACAATTCCATTTATTTTAGGTCATTGTTTATTAATTATCTGTTAAAATTATCGGTATTGTCACTGTCAGCTCAGTTATACAAGTAAACGCTGATTTGTATTTCGATATTGTCCGTATACAAGTATCATGTAGAAATAAAACAGTACGTTGTTGAACAGGTTTTCTGCTTGAATTTATTGGATTACATGTACATGTACTTGAATTTGGATTACGAATATGAAACGACACGTACGTAGTCTGATTCTCAGAAAAACTTATGTATGATTATATTATATATAGGCATGGACAGGAATCCTTCTGCAACTTTAAACTAAAAAAAAGTCTGGAGGTTCAAGTTGTCTGTTGCCTTCATACAACTCATAAACCACACATCGAAATGTCTGTTATTTACGACATGAAAGACAAGGGTCGCTCTTTATTCCACTGGTTGTTGGTGGCTTTCAGTTATGGCGTGTCAAACGTTGCAAAATTCAATGTTTCACAATATATATGTTTGATGTTCAATATTTGTGTGTTATCTTTTACATTTATGTGTGATGTTCAGTATGTGTGTGCGATGTGCAATATGTGTGTGCGATGTTTTACAATATATATGCGATATTTTCAATTATGTATGCGAAGTTTTACATCAAAGGTGCAACGATTTCGATATGAAAAACATCGCACACTTATGTTGAACATCGCACATAAATGTAAAAGATAACAAACACATATTGAACATCCAACATATACATTGTAAAACATTGAATATTGCAACGTTTGACACGCCATATTCAGTACCCTGGGCCTTTGGATCCAGGGTACACAGTGGCATTTTCTCAGTCCGTGTAGCCATTCGCCCTATCTGGGATCATTTTCTGGTACTATTCCTTGCAAGGTAGTAGTGTGATATCATTCCATCAGCATGGTCACGGGTGTGGTAACGAAACACTCGATGGTCCTTCTCGCCGTAGCCTTCATATTGATGGATGTGATGGTCGGCGTGAAGGGAGGGATTTTACCGAAAGTGGAAAAGAGGTAAGACATCTCGTCAAGAATAAAAAAATAAAAAATACATTCTTCTTAAAGTACCGATGTATCGAACCAGGTGCCTGTGGGTCGATGGCATATTGAACATCAATATGATTTTTGTGATGGACTTCACTTGCTTATTTTTTAAAAAATGTTAATAGGTATCATTATCCGTTTTATCACGCGGTTCACGTCGTTTTCTAACACATCAGGGAAGCAGATGACGTCAAGCAGCCGTGGGAGTCGACGCGGCTACCTGAGACCCTGCGACCCATCTCCTATGATCTAAAAGTCAGAACCGATCTGACTAACTCCATCTTCACCGGTTCCGTCAGTGTCTTGGTAGAATGCTTGCAAGACACTAACGTAATACTGATTCACAGTAAGGAACTGGTCATCAGCGGAGGGAAGACAACCTTGACACGACAAGGTAGCGGGACCAAAGCTCCTGAGTTGGCTAAAGATCCGTGGCTGTACACAGATAACCAGTTTGCTGTGATCGAACTGAATGGCGAACTTGATAAAGGAGCACAGTATCGGCTGTACATGGAGTTTCAAGGACCGTTGAAGAATGACTTACTGGGCTACTACAAGATGTCCTACAAGACTGCCTCCGGAGAGGAAAAGTAAGAACTATCCTTTAATCTGCTCTTCGTTTACATAAAAAAAACCCATCTTAATCGATAAGTATCTTTGTACATGGAACTTAACATTACCCGTCTTGAAATCATTCTTGAAAATTGTGATTATTCCCACGCCCCTTCATGCTTTCAATACAGATTTTATGCCAGTCTGATTCATCTAAAATAATTTTCTAAATCATTCAAATATAGGTACCTGACGAGTACCTTCTTTGATCCAGTGGACGCCCGTAAAGCTTTCCCATGTTTTGATGAGCCTGATCTCAAAGCTATCTTTACTATCACCCTGGAGCATGAGCCTGAGTACCACGCCCTCTCCAACATGCCCAAAAGACGTCCAGATAAACAACTTAAAGATGGATGGATTACAGCGACTTTTGAAGAGACCGTTGTCATGCCAACGTATCTCGTTTGCTATGTCATCAGTGAGTTCAAGGCAAAGTTTAAAAACACGACTAATGGCGTTAAAGTAAGTAATTGCGGTATTAAATCTCTTTAAAAAAAAACTAAAAAGTTATTTCAGCACAAAAATTGCCAGAATGATGGATATTTTGCTGATTAGTTTGTCTTTTCTTTGTTGCTTCGTCGTTGTTTCAGTAGAAAGTTGCACAAAATATGTTCTCAAGTAAAATTCATCATGGCCCACTAATACATTCATGTCAGAGGTCGCAAGCCGATCCCCCCCCCCCACACACACACACAGTCACACTCATCCACCATCAAAATGAGTCACCTCCGTGCATTTGTTGCGTCTTTTTTGTAATAATTGTTTTGAAAATCTATTTTTGAGTTTAGTTTGGCGTATGGGCCCGGGAAGATTTCATCGATCAAGTGGACTATGCGCTCGATAAAGGGGCGGCCATATTGGATCACTTCGATACCTTGTTTGGAGATGAGAATAAATATCCTCTGCCTAAAATGGGTGAGTCTGGTGTTACATATTTACACTCGACGAATGAAGGTTTACTGTTAATAATCTCAGCGCTAGAGTACTCCATACTTTCTGGTAATCGATTGCCGTACTTTAGATGAGGGCGCCCTTCATCCCATGAGATTAAAACTTATTACTTACATAAAAATGAGGGCGCCTGTCATCCCAATCCATTTTTTTTTATTATCATCCAATTCGGTCATGACGGTTGTGAACAAAACATAGTACAATTATCACTGAAATTAAGGGCGTTTTTTATGTGATGCGTTTCAAATATTATTCACGTCTTGCAGCTTCGCACAATGACGTTAACAAATTATTATCGTATGTCTATTTTACTAATGATTTTTTTCTTGGCTTAATTTCAGGCCTACCATAGCCCACAATTAAAATCTTTACAAAAAATACATGAAAAGAGAGGACTGAAGGTTCCGTAAAAGCGAACTTCATAACCGTCTTAATAAAGAAGTTAGCCTTTCGCCACGGCTATTGTGGCTCAACTTGCCAGTATTAGACAAAGCGGCGAAGCCGCGACTTTATTATCAAATTATTAAAAACGAGGGCGCTCTTTATCTTATGCGGATGATTGGGTTGATTTTATTGTCGTCTTCGAAAATGAGGGCGCCCTTCATCCATTCTAAAGGCCTGTTTCGTGTACAGCTTGATCCAGAATAGTCCAGATACGCTAGTGCTATTGCGGAAAACGCAGATTTTTAACAGCGCTTGGTTCGTAAACGCCAATGCTATTGAGGGAAACGCAGATATGGCATGTTTTTAACAGAGCTTGTTCGTATACGCTAGTGCTATTGAGGGAAACGCAGATACGGCATGTTTTTTACAAAGCTTGGTTCGCATACGCTAGTGCTATTGAGGGAAACGCAGATATAGCATGTTTTTTAAGCAGCTTTGTCGCATACGCTAATGCAATTGAGGGAAACGCAGATATGGCATGTTTTTTACAGAGCTTGGTTCGTATACGCTAGTGCTATTGAGGGAAACGCAGATATGACATGTTTTTTGCAGAGCTTGGTTTGCATACGCTAGTGCTATTGAGGGAAACGCAGATATGGGATGTTTTTTGCAGAGCTTAGTTTGCATACGCTAGTGCTATTGAGGGAAACGCAGATACGGTATGTATTTTGCAGAGCTTGGTTCGTATACGCTAGTGCTATTGAGGGAAACGCAGATATGGCATGTTTTTGCAGAGCTTGGTTCGCATACGCTAGTGCTATTGAGGGAAACGCAGATACGGCATGTTTTTTGCAGAGCTTGGTTCGTATACGCTAGTGCTATTGAGGGAAACGCAGATATGGCATGTTTTTGCAGAGCTTGGTTTGCATACGCTAGTGCTATTGAGGGAAACGCAGATACGGCATGTTTTTTGCAGAGCTTGGTTCGTATACGCTAGTGCTATTGAGGGAACGCAAATATGGCATTTTTTTGCAGAGCTTGGTTCGCATACGCTAGTGCTATTGAGGGAAACGCAGATACGGCATGTTTTTTGCACAGCTTGGTTTGCATACGCTAGTGCTATTGAGGGAAACGCGGATATGGCATGTTTTTTACGCAGCTTGGTTCGCATACGCTAATGCTATTGAGGGAAACGCAGATATGGCATGTTTTTTACAGAGTTGGTTCGTATACGCTAGTGCTAATGAGGGAAACGCAGATATGACATGTTTTTTGCAGAGCTTGGTTTGCATACGCTAGTGCTATTGAGGGAAACGCAGATATTGCATGTTTTTTGCAGAGCTTGGTTTGCATACGCTAGTGCTATTGAGGGAAACGCAGATACGGTATGTATTTTGCAGAGCTTGGTTCGTATACGCTAGTGCTATTGAGGGAAACGCAGATACGGCATGTTTTTTGCAGAGCTTGGTTCGTATACGCTTGTGCTATTGAGGGAAACGCAGATACGGTATGTATTTTGCAGAGCTTGGTTCGTATACGCTAGTGCTATTGAGGGAAACGCAGATATGGCATGTTTTTGCAGAGCTTGGTTCGCATACGCTAGTGCTATTGAGGGAAACGCAGATACGGCATGTTTTTTGCAGAGCTTGGTTCGTATACGCTAGTGCTATTGAGGGAACGCAAATATGGCATGTTTTTTGCTGAGCTTGGTTCGCATACGCTAGTGCTATTGAGGGAAACGCAGATACGGCATGTTTTTTGCACAGCTTGGTTCGCATACGCTAGTGCTTTTGAGGGAAACGCAGATATGGCATGTTTTTTGCACAGCTTGGTTCGCATACGCTAGTGCTATTGAGGGAAACGCAGATACGGCATGTTTTTTGCAGAGCTTGGTTCGCATACGCTAGTGCTATTGAGGGAAACGCGGATATGGCATGTTTTTTACGCAGCTTGGTTCGCATACGCTAATGCTATTGAGGGAAACGCAGATATGGCATGTTTTTTACAGAGCTTGGTTCGCATACGCTAGTGCTAATGAGGGAAACGCAGATATGACATTTTTTGCAGAGCTTGGTTTGCATACGCTAGTGCTATTGAGGAAAACGCAGATATAGCATGTTTTTTGCAGAGCTTGGTTTGCATACGCTAGTGCTATTGAGGGAAACGCAGATACGGTATGTATTTTGCAGAGCTTGGTTCGTATACGCTAGTGCTATTGAGGGAAACGCAGATACGGCATGTTTTTTGCAGAGCTTGGTTCGTATACGCTTGTGCTATTGAGGGAAACGCAGATACGGCATGTTTTTTACAAAGCTTAGTTCGCATACGCTAATGCTATTGAGGGAAACGCAGATACGGCATGTTTTTTACAAAGCTTGGTTCGCATACGCTAGTGCTACGGAGGGAAACGCAGATACGGCATGTTTTTTACAAAGCTTGGTTCGCATACGCTAGTGCTATTGAGGGAAACGCGGATATGGCATTTTTTTACGCAGCTTGGTTTGCATACGCTAGTGCTATAGAGGGAAACGCAGATATGGCATGTTTTTTGCAAAGCTTGGTTCGCATACGCTAGTGCTATTGAGGGAAACGCAGATACGGCATGTTTTTTGCAGAGCTTGGTTCGTATACGCTTGTGCTATTGAGGGAAACGCAAATATGACATTTTTTTGCTGAGCTTGGTTCGCATACGCTAGTGCTATTGAGGGAAACGCAGAAACGGCATGTTTTTTGCAGAGCTTGGTTTGCATACGCTAGTGCTATTGAGGGAAACGCAGAAACGGCATGTTTTTTGCAGAGCTTGGTTCGTATACGCTTGTGCTATTGAGGGAAACGCAGATATGGCATGTTTTTTACAGAGCTTGGTTCGCATACGCTAGTGCTATTGAGGGAAACGCAGAAACGGCATGTTTTTTGCAGAGCTTGGTTCGTATACGCTAGTGCTATTGAGGGAAACGCAAATATGGCATGTTTTTTACAAAGCTTGGTTCGCATACGCTAGTGCTATTAAGGGAAACGCCGATATGGCATGTTTTTTGCAGAGCTTGGTTTGCATACGCTAGTTTTATTGAGAGAAACGCAGATATGGCATGTTTTTACACAGCTTAGTTCGTATGCGCTAATGCTATTGAGGGAAACGCAGATATGGCATGTTTTTACGCAGCTTGGTTCGTATGCGCTAATGCTAATGAGGGAAACGCAGATATGGCATGTTTTTAACAGAGCTTACTTCGTATACGCTAATGCTATAGAGGGAAATACAGATATGGCATGTTTTTAACAGAGCTTAGTTCGTATGCGCTAATGCTATTGAGGGAAACGCAGATATGGCATGTTTTTACACAGCTTGGTTAGTATACGGTAATGCCATTGAGGGAAACGCAGATATGGAATGTTTTTAACAGAGCTTAGTTCGTATGCGCTAATGAAATAAAATTGAAAAAAGTTGAATATAGTGTGAAGTAAATGTACTAACAAATGCCACATGCAGGTGTCGCACATAATATAGAAACTATCTGTGCTTCCATTTTTAAGGGAATTTCACCATTGGCTATTTGTAATTATAATATTAAATTCAAGGCATAATTTTTTTAATTAGTTGGATCTTTCCTGTCTTTACCAATTTCTCGAGCGTGTTCTTGAGCGTAAAAAACGGGGATTTATCTTTTCGCTCCCCTTCCCCATACTGCAGGAGCTATGGTCGCGGAAGTGTTCCTTCACCAGGACTTTGCTTTCTGCATTTCCAATCAAAGAGAAGTGTCAGAGACAGCAGTTGGCATAATCAAAAGGGCTTTTTGCTCCATTTTAGTTCTTTGTGTGAGCCGACTTTCTTTCCCGCCGAGTTGTATCCTGAGCTGCAATGGTGTCAGTCACCAGTGTGAAGCGTGAGAAAGTTATAATTGCCTGGCTGCGCGCATAAAACGGTCTGTAGATTGGATCACGCACCGTAAATTTGTTTAAATCTGTCTAGTTTGTCTATTTTTTATGATAAATCACCTGGCGCGCGGCCACCGTTCAAGTTAATGCATTACTGAATTTTTGAGATAGTTTGTCGACCATGACTATCGTTTTTGAGCAAGTTTGTCGACCATGACTATCGTTTTTGAGCAAAAAGTGTGGAAAGTTGTCTGTTTGAACTGGGACTGCACTCTCGCCAAGTTTTTCTCCGCATTGACACAAGACACTGTTGAGGGAGCGAACAACAATATTTTGTCTAAATCTTCTGTCTAGTTTGTCTATTTTTCATGATAAATCACCTGGCCACCGTTCAATTTAATGCATTACTTAATTTTTGAGATAGTTTGTCGACCATGACTGTCATTTCAAAGCAAAAAGTGTGGAAAATGGTATGTTTGGACTGGGACTGCACTCTCGCCAAGTTTTTCTCCGCGTTTACACAAGACACTGTTGACGGAGGGAGAGAACAATATTTTGTCTAAATCTTCTGTCTAGTTTGTCTATTTTTCATGATAAATCACCTGGCCACCGTTCATTTTAATGCATTACTTATTTTTTGAGATAGTTTGTCGACCATGACTATCGTTTTTGAGCAAAAGTGTGGAAAATGGTATGTTTGGACTGGGACTGCAGAAAAACAGATGTCCACTTTTGTACCTCCATACTGAAGGCCAAGGGCGCCCTCAAATTCGTTATAGAAAAAAAATCAACCGCAATAAATGATGAAGGGCTCCCTCAGCGTTGATGTAAATCGTTTACATTTTGCGACTAAGGAGGGCGCTCTAGCAAATAGCATTCCGTACGGCGGCGAAATTGATTCCTATTTGTGGGTACCCTATTTGTGGCTGCGTCGGAAAACAAAATTATATGAATAATATGATTTGATTATTCGCCTCTAATTTAAAAGACCGCCAAACAAGAGGTGACAATGAAGAAAGGGCGTTCGTGTAGTACGGGCCCGCGCTATAAACCCAAACTGCAACAGTCCTGACAGTCAGTGCAAGTGCAAGTGCAACATTAATTGACACAAAATAACATGATATTATTGATATATTATTCAGCAGGGATGGCAGGTATGTTTGGTCACTCATTTACCATACAGGGCAGGGTTTTGGATTTTGGAAAGATTCCCATATCTGGCCATCACTGTTTCTCCTCTGGCCTTAGTGACCTAATTAATATTATCAATATCAGCCATCACTCAGAAAGTGATAATTATACTAGATAGTGGATATTTTGCCGGAGGTAATGACGGCAAACTAACGATTACTGAAGGTTTGCCGGTGGCAATCCATATCAACAGAGGGCGCTGTACTCTTTAAAATAGGGCTGAATTGTATTAAATTCCCAAGTACAAAAAAACAGTAACTGCGCATGTTCAGTGCATATCCGGCAAACTAACGTTTACTAAAGGTTTGCCGTCTCCGGCAAAATATACACTGCTATAATTATATGTCAATGTCATAAATAGTCAAATTTAGCAGAAAAAAATGTTGAAGTATTTACTGAGAAAATACTAGCTCCAATGCTTATCCCATTAGGGCTGGAGGCTCAACTACACTAAAAATACTAGATCGTCAGAGGCCCGAAATCCGGGACCGTATATCCCCCGTGTTTTCCAAAACAGTAAATTTTGATTTTCACATTTAGGCTTAGTTTGTAGGGTTCAAAAACCCTACAACCTAAGCCTAAATGCAATGAAATGTGAAAATCAAAATTTGACAAAGTTCGACACGTTTTTGTACTTGTGGAAGTGTGGCCTATGTTTACGGAGGTAGTCTAGTAAATTGGCCACATTTATGGGGCTAAGTAGCTAGGTTGGGATAATAGAAGAAAAATTGACAGTTTGAAATACACTGGGGGATACACGGTCCCGGATTTGGGGCCTCTTAACGATCTAGTTTTTTTTAATGTACATGTTGTTGTGCCTCCTGCTCTATTGTGCGATAATCAGTGGAGCTGGAGTTACTCAAGCTAAGAATACACTTAGAACTTAGAAGTTTTCAGACCAGTCTCATAGGGTTTGTGCACAGGATAAGAAGTGATGGCCAGATACATGTATGGGAATCTTTCTGAAACATCCTTTTCTAACATAAAGCCATGTAAAACATAAACATGTTTGGCGTCCTGCCTTATTGGAAAAAACAAAAGTAAGGAGGAGGCCCTGTTTTTTCTCCAAAATGGCCACCAAACGCAAGCCAGGCTATTTTGCAAGATGGCGGCCAGCTTTTTTGAAATGGCCACCACTTGGACTCAGGGAATGACATACCAGCTTTACATTGGCTATCTATACTGTATACAACAGACAAAAAGGCCAAAATGATGTCACTGTTAAAGATTTATCATTTTTTTGGTAAAAAAAAAAAGGAGCGGCCTCCAAAAAGGAAGTGGGCGGGGATGCTTAACATATTTTTTTATTTTGCCTTAGGAGGGGGCTTACTTTTTATCAGCACACTCCAGCAATAACGATGCCAAAAAAGATAATCCGTCCTCTATAGAAAATGGTCGACCTGATCACGAAATATCGTTAAGATCTGCATAGAACATGCAGGCAGTCAGCGACAGTTTCGATTTAGGAATGGGTCTGAAATTTCACCATGTAATTACAGATTCTCTGCTTTTTCATGTCTTAGATATGATTGCCTTGCCGGACTTCATGGTTGGTGCCATGGAGAACTGGGGATTGAATACATACGGCGAGAGGGAGCTGTTGTACAAGGAAGGAGAGACGTCAGAAAAACAGAAGTATCCAATCTGTACACTTATTGCTCACGAGTTAGCCCATCAGGTTAGTCAGACCATGGTCACATACAATGTGCAAGTTGTCCCCATGTTATTGAAAGAAAACACTACTTCTGGGCACTTGGGCAGTGGGTACTCCTACATGAATGTGCTTAGATACAAAAGCTATAACTTGCATTGCATGCAATATTTTTCTTTGGGCAGGCCTACGAATAGTTGGTTTTATGACCTCGCTGTCTGGACTTAACTAACAGATGCAAAAAACTTGGTTTTGAAAACCTATTACCAATGACCTAGTTGTGACACAGTACAATGAACATTTAATTCCGTTGGAATCAAGTTGTCTGAATATGGCGTGCATTGATATATATTTACTGAGTGGCATCGTTCATATGAATATTTTCCAGTGTCTTTCAGTGCAGCTTTTGTTCATGACACAGTTTGTTTATTAAATTGTGTTTATTGTGACAGTGGTTTGGAAACTTAGTGACGACGAAGTGGTGGGACTCTGTTTGGTTGAATGAAGGTTTTGCCAGCTATGTTGAGTATGAAGGAGCTAAATTTGTAGAACCAGAATGGGAAGTGGTGAGCAAACTCAGAATTTATCGAAATTTTAACATTTACATATTACCAAAAATTCAATGTTTTTTACAACTTTCTTGCCTTCAACTCCTTTGTTTCTTCCTCCTGTAAAGTTTTCAAAAGCTTGCATAGAAATGATATAAAAAAGGTGCTATGTTAGTTCTTTCATTTTGCTTACCAATTTTAAAGCGTTAATTCCCAAAATAATACTGGGGATATTGAGCTATGATTTGGAAAACTGAGTCACCATTGGAAAAATGACATTAGCATTTTTCATTGGGTGCTGCAGTTGGACAAGTTTATTTTGTATGATCTTCATCCTGCCATGGCAATGGATGCACAAGTTACCTCAAGACCAATTGTCATCGACGTCTTGACACCCTCAGAGAACATCATGATGTTTGATAAAATCACTTATCTGAAGGTACGTATGTGTCCTGTGTGGACTCAGTGCATAGTTTTACAATCTACCTAGATTTTAGTCTAACTTGTTGCATCACAAAGTCTACCTTGATATGCCTGTGCCACAGTACTATTGCTCAATCATTGCCCGTTGATCCAGGAAAGATCACTATCAATCAAAGACATCTTATATTCTAAGAATTTGTGGTTCTTAATTGTTGTTCCCAGGGTGCCTGCATTCTGCGTATGATGAAACATTTCTTAGAAGAGCCAACTTTCAGAAAAGGACTCAAGGTATTAATTGATATCACTTGTTGTCTTTATTCTTCCTTCCTCTGTTTTATACCAAGTCTTGGAAATAAATAAAACCTCTATTTTCTAGACTAAATAAATTAAAACATTAGAAAGCATTACATTTCAGTTCTGGGAGGACCTTTGGGAAGGTCCAGCCACTCAGCCAGGACCAAATGTTCAGCCCTGGAATTTCTTGATCTACTGAGTCTCGAATATAAAGGTTGAATCCTTTCAGATGTTGACGTTCTGTCGCGTTTTCTTAAAAAAATTGTTTTGTTGCCTGAATATAATTCATGACTTCAGTGGTTAGTTGAAATTACTAATATGTGATCATTATCACTGTCGGTTTTTTTTTTAATGTTATTATTGTTGTTTGTTTCTTTCAGTACTACCTGAACGCATTGCAATATGGTAATGCAGAAAACAGTGATGTGTGGGTCTACATGGACAAGGTAAGGCAAATAGGATATCTAGACAACTATTGAAGGTGATCTGTAACTATTGACCAGAAAGTATTCAAAGATGACCAGAATTGTTTAAAGGGAATGTACATCATTGGCTTTTGTTGTAATTTTCAGAAATGAACTATTTGAGGGGTTCGTTTAATAGATCAAATATTGTTACACCAACATGTTTGAAGTTTTGTGTTCGAAAATGCCGGAAAAACCAAGAAAAACAAAAATGTTCAAGCAGTCTGGTTCCCTGACTCCACTAAAGATGAAATAGATCAATATTTATAGATGCCGGAAAATTGTAAGGTAAGGGAACCTGTCTAGCCTGCCTGCACCAGTTCATGAACATGTAACCATTAGCAAACTAAATTTGGACTGAAAAAAATGGTAAATTTGGATCAGTAGTTGAAAAATAGTTAGGTTTTTCCAACGGTGGTCGGCCGAGCATCATTGGAAATGTATACAAAAATACTATTTTCTTGAAAATGACTTCACACCAGGTGCCATAATTTTACAGGATGCTTCATACTCTCATTCACCAACATCCTAGTAAAGTATTTCGTAAAAACTTGGTAGTTTTAGTTTTCGATGTTTGCAAATGTTGTATATTCCCTTTAACCCTAACCTCACCTAAAGCTACAAAATACTACTGAGTAGTAAGCTTTCGTTACAAGTGTGCACACAACATATAATATTCTGTGGTACTTGACCCCCAAAGAGCCCTTAGGGGGTTTGGGTTAATGCTATAAATGAGACGGAAAGGTGGCAAACTTGACTGGCTTTGTTTGGATAGTTGTCACTGAAATTCCATGGAGAAAAATGACTTTTTAATATGATTATTTTGCTTCGAAATGTCGCATACTAGGACGTTAGATAGCTAAAATAAAATCAAGGTTCATTCTTTCACAGCCACGAGAATGTAGTGTGAAAATCCCCAAACCAAATTTTGCATTACTAAATATTGTAGGCCTGTTATATTGATTTGTTTAAAAAGTGTATTTTGGGGTATATTTTACCACACTTTCATTTCGGTTTTTTGACTTTTATAGGCAGTGCAAGAAGACAGTGTAGATCTTGGGGATGGACTTGATGTAGCAACCATTATGGCAACCTGGACACTTCAGATGGGCTTTCCATTCATCAAAGTAGAGAGAAGCTACAATGGTGCTCGTGCAGTCACAGCTACAGTGAAGCAGAAACGCTTCCTGTCTGATCCTAACTCAAACACGTCTACAAACTACCCAGATTTGGGGTAAGTAGCTTTTGATAGAGCCACTGGCATTCCTTAGTGACAACTTAGCTTCGCCTCATCTGTTATGTAGACAGTGTACCTTAACTTCATGTTAATTCCTCACTTTCACTTCAGGGAATGTCTCAAAAAGTCGGAACACTTGGAACGTTACACTGGGGAACATTGCCTGTTCCAATTGAGACACTCCCTTATAGGCCGGAGGATGTAAACTGGAGTACCTATGTTACTTTATGAATTGAAGATATGTTTTTGTTGTTGTTCAGTTACAAGTGGTATGTGCCATTGACTTACACGAGTGCAAGCAGTGCTGATTTTGATTCACCAAGAAGCATGTGGCTCAAACCACAAGATGAGGATGGTAAGTGGAGAATTAGAGAAAGGGTCTGTATTAGGGGTACCTTACAAGACTGCACGTGAGCAGAATATTTGAATAAAAAAAATCAAAAAATTTCTTAATATTCTTGTTCATGATGCAGTTACCTTACAGATTGCAGGAGGCAGTGATGATGAATGGTTGCTAGCAAATGTCGAAAAGCGAGGATTTTACCGTGTCAACTATGATGACAGGAACTGGGAGTTACTCAAGGTTCAACTGGACACTGATCACACAGTGAGCAAAAGTGTTGTCCTGACTTCTAGGATGTAAAATCTACATTGTGAAGTCGTGGCCTGGTTATTTGCAGCATGGGTATCACGTTGAGAATGGGGATGTAAATCCACAGGGGATTGATTCTTCGTTCCTTGAGCAAGTTGTGTTTCTACAATTAGCTATTTTTCGTCAAGAAACAAAATGGGTATTTAAATGGCTGGTTTTAGGAAGAATAAACCCTACTGTTAAAGTTTTATTGAATATAAAAGATTTGTTGCTTTGCTCCAATTTTGCTATAACTCTATTTGACTGGCTCAGAGCCATTGCTGAATCCACACCTTATCTAGCAAAGCCCCTTGTATTTTGTTCTACACAAACGTCCTCCCTGTATGTTTAAGGTGATTCCAACAGCCAGTCGAGCTTCTCTCATCAGTGATGCCTTCAGTCTGGCAACAGCAGGAGAGATCAACCACCGTACTGCCCTGGATATGACCAGCTACTTGAAGGCCGAAAGAGACTATGTCCCTTGGTATGCTGCTGACCAAGCCTTGGGGATGATCAAAAGAAACATTCGAAGGAGAGGGGCTTCTGCTAACTTCAAGGTAACAGTCTTCTTAGATTGGACTCAATATCCAATCTTGGTTATCTTTTATACAATTTTTAGCTGTTGCTTAGGAATTTGTATAGAATTTTGTCACTTTGACAGAGACCTATTCATTTAATGTTTGATGTTTTGATGGAGATAAATATATGAATTCCCTGTGTAACCTTTTCAGAAATACATGAGAGGACAGGTCAGCCTGCTGTTTGAATATATTGGATGGGATAATGAAGGGGACCATCTAAAAAGGTTGGTATTCATCATAATATCCTGCTATATCCAGTTTCCCCTGAGCTGAATTATAGTCTAGTTTGGTTGGTAATTTGTAATTTCATTGTTTCAGAATGAGCCGTGGACTTGCTGTCAGTATGGCATGTCGCTATGGCAACGTAGATTGTCGACACATGGCAGTGAACCTGTATGCAGAGTTAATGGAAAACGGAGATCAAACCTTGTAAGTTTTGATAACCAGATTATAATCAATTTTCAACAAGACCAAGCTGACCTTGTTGAGCCTGACCAGAAAGCCTCAGTTTAGGACATTTTTTATATTGAGATTGTACAAACAAATTGACTGCAGCTGTGTTTGAACCAGTGACCTCCGGATTGCCGTTCTGGTGCTCTACCAACTGAACTATCCAGCCCTATATTGGAGTTCCTAATTTTGCTTTGATGTCATTTTGTAAATGTCTTTGTTCAAGGGTGCTGGTCAGAAGCCATTAACCTGTTTGCCATGCAGCCAGGGACCACACCCGAAGTCACGATGCCAGCAACACTAACAATGTAGCAAATCCGGAAAACAGCAAACGAAAGAACACATACAGGGAAACTGACTAGGTGCATCATTTATACTTAGTGACCCAGTCAGTCGGTCAGTCAGTCAGTGACTCACAGTAGGCTTAGGTTCAATTAAGTCACAATGGCTTAGTTCCCCCCCCCTCGCCCCCCTGTCATGATACCAATTGTTTTAATCCCTACCAATTTATAACTGTTACCCAAACCTTTGTGACCTTTTGTTCTTGCAGAATGTCTCCGGATGTGCTAGGTACTGTGTTTTGTACAGCTATTGCAGCAGGAGGTTCAGATGAGTGGTACTTTGCCTTTGATCTCTACCAGAACCCCAACACAAGTACCTCAGTCAAGCAAGCATTGCTGACAGCCATGGCCTGCACCAGTAAATCATGGATTCTAAGACAGTAAGTGAAGAAAAGAATCAAAGACTCAATGAACTTGTGATAGTTGGTGAAAGTTTATTACAAATGGAATGGGTCAGTGATTATATTTTTGTTGTCTTGGCTAGAAATAGATGAATGTTACCCATGTGTAAAGTCCCTCCGTTTTGTTCATCACAAAGTCATGGGGAGATTCACCCCAACTTGTCCAAGCTACTCCAGTTCTGGGCACCACAATATTAAAATGTGGATACATTTCTCACCTAATAGAATTACTCTCAATTGACAAGACTGGTTTAATTCTAACAAGAGAGGGTGCTTGTTTACCACCTTCGATAGCCCAGTGGGGCGTATACTGGTTTGTGTGCGTATGGCTCAAAGTATGCACAACTAATGTTATTCTGACTGTGTTCACAGCTATAGCGTCTTTGCGTGTGTCATGCCTTGTCAGCAATGTTTTCGATTGTCAATCAAAGTGTCTCCCCCAACGTTCCCACCCTTACCATTGAGGGGTACTTATTCACAAAGCCCATTAACGTGTATTGCCGTACAGACAGCTTATCACCTTACACTTCTGATTTTACAGGTACCTAGACAGTATCTTGAACAGTAGTATCATCCGAATGCAAGATGGACCAACCGTTTTAAAAGCAGTCGCTGGGAATCCTTTTGGCTTACCACTGGCTTGGGATTTCTTCCGAGCAAACTGGGACTTTATAAGAACTGCGTAAGAGCATACTTAATTATCATTGCATAATTATTTGACAAGCATCTTTGACCCCTATGTTTTTCATTTGACTTTGGCCACCTGATAATGAGCTTTAAGATTCATGCCAATGCTTGGAGTTTTTCTTCATCTCGTCTACTTTCTTTGCAACATCTTCACTTTCAGATGCTTTATTCTCAGGTTTCCTGACAGGGTTGGAAATTGTGTGTATTGTGAAGAAAGTTTCTTAAAAAAGCTCTGATCTGAACTTCAGGAAAAGAAAAAATGCTGAAAGAAAAATGGCGATCTTGACAAACTCTAAAATGAAACTAGAGCAGAAATTTATTCTGTTTTTACCACATCAGGTTTATTGTATGTTTTCTTTACATTTCAGGTATGGTGACATCGTGTTTGTCCTTGATTCACTCATCGGTAGTCTTTTGTCTAACTTCAACACGGAATTCGAACTACAAATGGTAATTTGTATTGTTTGATTTGATTGACAAAAGATGAATGGACTGCAAGACAACAAAATGTTCAGATGATTCTTGTCACTCTGCCATTGAAACACTTGTCCACATCATGGCACATTTGTGGAATTAGTTGTAAAATGTATGACCAACTGTACGCTTTAGATGCACTTTAAATGTTCAATTTAAACAAACTTTTGGGTGTTTATACTTTGTTGAGAAGATGGGACAGAAATGGATAGATTCAAATTGGATGGATTATTACAGGTGAAGCAGTTTATTGCAGACCACCCAGATCAAGGCTCAGGTGCACGACCATTTGCTGAAGCTGTAGCTGTCATTGAGACTAACATCCGATGGATCAACCTATACTACAAAGACGTAGCGGATTGGCTGAAAGAAGCTGTGTAAGTATTCAGCATCTGCTAAGAATCCAAGAGGTCTCTCAAATGCCCTCACTTCCTACTGATTGTCATGTGCATTGGCATTTTGGGCATCAAATTTTCATGATGTGCATCAGCTGTGCAGAATTTTGAAGAAGTTTCAAGGTACATGTGCGCGTATTTAGAACATTTGGTACACTGCGTGCACACATACCTGATGGCGTTGAATACACAGTTGTAATTTTCCTACGAAGATGGCTGTCTATGAGAGGGGTCTATTGCTGCCAAACAGTCAGTTTTTGCTAAGCATTCAGTTTCTTTTAAGCCAACAGCATAGTGTGGACCATCAATCCAGTGGCTATCCATCAGAGACCTTCCATATTAAAAACTGTAATTATGTTGACAATAATAGTCAAATCTCAAGATGTATGATTTAAACAGAAGGCCATTGTAGACACCTTATCCTTTTATCCAAATGTTTGTTGCAGCAAGGAACCGTGGGAAAGGAGTCGTCTACCAGACACCATCCTGCCCATCTCGTACGACCTCAAGATCCGAACAGACCTGACCAACTTTGTCTTCAATGGCTCTGTGGATATCTTAATTGAGTGTCTTAAAATGACAGACATCATTCTCATACATAGTGGTGGCTTAACCATCTCTGACAATGCAACTACACTAACACAGCAGGATGGTGGACCAGCCCCAAGATTTAAGTCTCCACCATGGCGGTATTATTACAACGATTATCTAGTGATGGAGCTAGACTCTCTCCTTGAAGCAGGCACTAAGTACTGGCTGCATCTTGACTTTACAAGCTTCTTGATTGATGGCTGGAGTGGTTATTACTTGAGTAGCTACGTCCCAAAATCTGGTGAGACAAGGTAAAGGTTTAAGTTGCGTAATAATAATAAGTTTGCTATCGTATTCGTTTTGCCAATTTTCAAATTTTAATCTGACCTTCATATTCTTGTATCATTGGTGGTTGCCAGTTGATTAGATGTGTTCCAGAGAAGATTATCTGATTCTTTTTTTTGTGTACAGGTACCTAGCAAGCACGTTATTTCCTCCGACCTTTGCTCGGGAGGCTTTCCCATGTTTTGATGAACCTGACATGAAAGCTACCTTTACTATCACCCTGGAGCATGAGCCTGAGTACCACGCCCTCTCCAACATGCCCAAGAGTCGTCCAGATCAGGAACTTGAGGACGGATGGATTAAAGCGACCTTTAAGAAAAGCGTTGTCATGTCAACGTACCTTGTCTGCTATATCATCAGTGATTTCAAGGCCAAGTTTTTGACCTCTCAAAATGGTGTGGAGGTAGGTGGCTGTATAAACATGCTTCTATAACTTCTAAGAAAAGCCAAATTATTAGGTTAATAATCATGCTGTAATTTAAAGGAAATTGTAATGATTTATATTGATTTTGAAAGGAAGCATTCATCTACTTTTGGAGAGGCATTATAGTCTTTAAACATGAGGGCCAGGCTTGAAAATAAATAAGGCAATATTTAGAGATAAAAGTGTGTTCTCCATCAACCTATCACCTTTGTTAATACTAATTGAAATAAAAATAATATCCACCTGTAAGGAACAAAATTGTTATTGACTTTTTAAGGGTTTCAGCAGAGAATTGTGTGTGTTTTTGTTACAGTTGGGTGTTTGGGCCCCGGAAGATCTTATGAACCAAACTCACTATGCTCTTCAAAAGGGAGTGGAAATTCTAGACTACTTCGATGACTTGTTTGGAATGGATGTCCAGTATCCAATAGCTAAATTAGGTAAGTCTGTTCCATTCAAGGTAAATATTTTATCCCTCATTACCTGTTGATGATTTACATTTTTGCCTGTACTTGCCATTGGAGTCAATTCCAAAAGTAGGTTTCTGACAAAACTCCCTTTATTTTTTTTTTTTGCAGATATGATTGCTTTGCCACACCTTGCTGCTGGAGCCATGGAGAATTGGGGTCTAATAACATATCCAAAGCGTAATCTCTTGTATGAGGCGGGAGTGTCATCTGAACGTTGGAAAGAAAGAGTGTGCACTTACATTGCGCATGAGTTAGCTCATCAGGTGGGTTATTGTTTGTATGTAACAGTAGTACAATGAAAAATCAGCAGTAATGATACAATGATCCTTTATTTTGAATGTTGGCAATGAACCCTCACTAAGAGTGCCATTTTAGCCTCACTGAGGGTGCCATTTTAGCCTCACTGAGGCTGCCTTTTTCACCTCAATGAGGGAGCTGTTTTTGCCTCACTGAGGGTGCTGTTTTTCACCTCATCGAGGGTGCTGTTTTTGCCTCACTGAGGATGTTGTTTTTCATCTTGCTGAGGGTGCCTTTTTGTCCTCTCTTAGGATGCCATTTTTCACCTCACTGAGCATGCCATTTTTCACCTCACTAAGCGTGACAGTTTGACCGAGATTGCTTTTTTCATGTCACTGAAGATGTCGTTTTCACCTCACTGAGTGTCGCCATTTTCCCCGCAGGTTTTCAAAACTTGATCAACCACAACATGCAACAATTGTGAACGGTATTTTTGTCATGTTATGTTTATTTGCAGTGGTTTGGTAACCTAGTGACAGCCAAATGGTGGGATTATGTGTGGTTGAATGAGGGCGTCGCTGGGTGGTTGGAGTATGTTGGAGCAGCGTATGCAGAACCAGACTGGAAATTGGTAAGGACACCTCTGTCTGACATCGATATTGTTGGTCTTACAAAGGTCAAACAAACTGAACAAAATTACCCAGGACATGTCGCGTCATTAGAATTTAACACATAAGGCAAAAGTGACGTCTCAGCAGGTTATTCTTTGGGAAAAAAATGACTTGCAAGACAATGCTGTTGATAAAAATCTTAGGCAATGCAACCATGAAGTGACAGAACATGAGTTTGAGAACATTAGAACCATAGTAGATGAAACTTCAGATCAGGTGAATGCCATTGACATTACATTTACAAATGGTTTGAAGAACTGAAATTACAGTGAATGTGACTTTAATTTACAGTGGGACAAGTTTGTTGTTTCTGAGGTTCATAAAGCGATGGAAACGGATGCATTGCCTACATCACGACCACTTGTCATCAAAAAGACAAGATATGGACTTTCTGACGCGTTCAGTCGAATAATTTATACAAAGGTTTGTGTTTTCATCCTTTTCAAATTTTATGGACAAGTTTTTTGAAATTGGAAGCGGCAAGATAGTCAGTGTACCCCATCAGTCTTGTTTTTTTGTGCATACACCTGTCTTTTCAGGTAATAGGAAACAACACCTTGTGATCGGACTATAACAAATATCAATCTAAATCAGCATCATCTAAGCGCCTTGAAAGTCATTTTGAAGGATTTGGTGCTATATAAAAATATCATTATTATTATTAATGTCTCCCACATGAATCTTTTTCTGAAGAATTCCTCTTAAGGCAAGAACAATTTGTCTTGTCCTATTACAGGGTTCATCACTGATGCGTATGGCAAGCAATTTCGTTGGTCAAGACACATTCTTAAGAGGCCTTAAGGTAAGTGCCAAGAGTACTACTAGTTCTATTTCTATTACAAACTTGTAAAACAATTTATTCTTCAGCCATTTGTCAAAGTTCTTTCTTGCCTTATTTCACTTTACTTGTTTACTTGTCATTTCTTTTTGTGTTACTTTCATTTAATAATGTTATTGTATCAGAAAGTAATGTATGTAATTAAGCTAACCATTTTGTTTGAATCTCAGTCATACCTCAGAGCTCTGCAGTATGGGAATGCTGAGAACAGTGACATGTGGTATCATGTGAACAAGGTAGGAAAGAACATATCTGTATTTCAATATTTGTACATGACTATTTTTATGTTTTCAGTTTTCCTAATTTGAATAAAGGAAGTAACTCACAACCAAACATTTTTTGTTTTGTTTTTTAACTATGTGACGTTTAGGCAATGGCAGAGGATGGTGTTGATCTTGGAGATGGAATAACTGACATGGCAACCGTCATGGACTCATGGACCAATCACATGGGCTTCCCCGTTGTCACGGTAACAAGGACATACTCTGGGCAAGCCAATAAGATCACTGCTTCAGCTACACAGAAGAGATTCCTAGCAGACCCGACTTCAGACACAACGTCAACATACCCAGACCTTGGGTGAGTTTATTAACCCTCCTAAACATACAAACATGCATTCTGTGCAAAGTAGTCCTTTCAGTCAAAATCAAGCAAATGACTGTTTTCAGCACTTAAATTTCCACATAAAGCAGGATTGACTGGCTGGGACTGTTTAGTAACTTGGTACAGCTTTGCTTTTACTTTGGGTAATTGATAAGCCAGCTGTGCCCCCGACTTGTCTGCTTTGTCTGTTCATTGTCTGTTGACTGAGTATGACTAGACACAGTGCTTGCTTGAAATACGATCTGACTGCCGGTGACTAGCCTTTGTTAAAAGTATAGTAGGAGAAGTGGAAGAAAATTTGAACTGTTATAGCTGGAGAGTTAAAAGATGGTCATAAGAACATGTAGGAAACATACTTTTTAGAACTGTCCGTCTAAACCCTAAACCAGTGTGCTTGATCTTTTCTAAAATTCCTTCCAAACCGTGATGACTCAGGACATATTATCTTTTTTCGGTAATCTTATCACCATTGTACAGTTTCTGCTATTTAGAAGGTTATTTATGTAACATTTCCCTTAAAACATTCTCTTGGGTACTCTTATAAAATCAACTCCCTTTTAACAGTTTCTTAATATGCATTTTGTTTATTAATTTGTAGATACGTATGGCACATTCCCTTGACTTTAACTGCTGGAGCTAATCCCAACTTGGCTAATCCTGAGCTTCGTTGGATGAGACCTGAAGATCAAACCAGTAAGTTTGTCTTCTTATGTCATGACCTTGACAACTGTCATGAATGGTGATACATATGCTTGCTCGTAACTCCATTTCTTGTTTATTTTGTTTACCAGCGGAAGTTGTCCTGCATGGTGCTGGTGGTGACAGTAACTGGTTTTTGGTCAACGTTAATCAGACAGGATTTTACAGGGTCAACTATGATGAGACAAACTGGGCCTTACTTAGTGCACAGCTACAGGCAGACCACATGGTATGTTTAATTGATTAAAATGGGTTTTATACTAAAAGTACCCAAAGTTTCTCCTGTACATGTGTCATGTGTGTACCCTCCTGTTCTGATGTAGCCCTGCTGTAAGTCCCTTGTCTTTATATCCCTACCAACGTCCCGCTGGCTGAATAAAAGACTTGATATCTGGATTGGATCTTATAGTCACCTATTACTGCAACCAAATAGTTTCTAGCTGTTGAAGCTTTTTGAAATGTAGAACTTTTAAAAGTTACATTGTTGTGTGATATCTGTAGGTGATTCCCATATCGAGTCGTTCAGCCCTCCTCTATGATGCCTTCAGCTTGGCCAGGGTTGGAGATCTTAGCCAGACCAAAGCATTGGATCTAACATCTTACTTGGATGAGGAAAGAGACTATATTCCTTGGGTTGCTTTCAAAAGAGTTGTGGAGTATGTCAGTGAGAATTTGGCCTTGGAGGATGCTAATGAGAAGTTTATGGTAAATACAGTTTCACTTTCATGCATGACTTTGTTTTGGCTTATTTACGGGGGTTGAGAATGGAGGGGCACAGGCCTCCCACTTGAGGCATTCCCCATCCCCCCTTACCTCCCCCCTCCTTCAGCATATGCAATGGGCAAAAATGAGCTTGTTTTATTGTGCATTGAACACCACCTCTGGATAGTAAGTCACCCTGAGTGCACACTTGCCTGCAAATTGGACACCAGTTGAAGTCACTTGTTTTACTAAGAAAACAAATCAAATTTAGACTTTACAACTAAAAGGATACAAGGCTTTCCTTTTTGTGCAATGTTGCACATCAGCTGTATGCCTGGAAAATTAAAACAATTGATTCATGGAAAAAATGGACAGGCAATTCATCTGTGATGGGCTTACTTGTTCATCATTATAGGTCAAACTATCTTTGCCTTGTCAGAAATGTCTACGACTTATGATTGGGTAAATTTATATATTCATTTGAAGATATCGTAACAAAGGGTTTTCGTTTTTTTTTCTCTTCGTTTGGTCAGGAGTATGTGAGGAGTAAAGTCAGCCCGATGTATGAGTACGTAGGCTGGGAAGATGGAGGTGATGATGATGATCATAATAAGGGGTGTGTGAACATTTTCATTATTTACAGTGGTAATATCATAGTCAGCAATGACACTTGAGTCCATGATCCTGATGAAGTGTACTATCAAACAGGTTAGAAGTACATGTAGGTTGAAGATTCCTGGGGCCATGAATGAAAGTATTTTTTTTTAATTTACAGATTGTTTGTGATTGTTGATATCCAATGTTTACATTTGATTTGTATTGTATGTATATAGGTTGGCTCGTGTTGAAATCATTGATATGGCTTGTAAGTACGGCAATGAGGACTGTGTGAGTAGAGCTGCCAGGATGTATGCAGATTGGATGATGACCAATAAAACAACCACTACGTGAGTCCATAATTAGCTGTCTATACCCTTCTAGTTTTAAGTCTTGATATGCAAACATTCAAATCAAGAGACTGTATATAACACTATTTTACTGCCATTTTTCCAACCATTGTGTGAAACAGTGACAATATGATCTATGCTTGTCTTTCCTGTTGTTCCTCGTCTGCTACAAATATTTTATGTAATCACTTAAATGTGAATGTTTTTTTTTTTTTTCAGGATTGCATCCGATCTTCAAAAGATGGTGTTCTGCACAGCCATCGCTGCAGGTGGACAGAAAGAATGGAACGCAGCCTACTCAGCTTATTATGATCCTAACATCGACTTCTCCCTCAGGAATATATTGGAAAAGGCCATGGGATGCAGCCAGAACAGAGAAATCTTGGAAACGTACAAACAATTTTGTCGAAAAAATTCCATCATCAATTTTGACGCAAAAGTTCCATCTGATCACTTTCTTGTTAAATGGATGTGAAGTGCTAAGTTTGGCTTATTTAGTTGTTTTTTTAAATTCAAGTAGCTCACATGTAGAATTAGAACCAGTGTCTGAGAGATGGAAAGTATTTGCCATTCTTGCAAGCCATCCCGAACAATCGCCCATCCCCTGCCTGTCAGAAAAAGATTGAAGAATCAGGAGGGTAACAGGTGTTTGACTGGAGGTGTGTAGGATGGTGTAAGCTTTTCCAGGTAAACATTTAGGGGTGGAATGAGGAATTTGCGATACTTCCACAAACAGATAAGTAATATTTCTGTCCTTTTCCCTCCTGTCAGATATCTGCGGACAGTTCTGAATTCCACCCTAGTGCCAAGCAGAGATGGTCGATACGTTATCTCAGCCATTGCTGGTAATCCAGTCGGAAGGACCATGGTGTGGAAACTTGTTGCAACTGAATGGGACTTCTTTAAGACTATGTAAGTTGAATATTAACTCTATCCAAGCTGTGTAGAACTAGGCATCCAGCCAGACCACCAAACGCCCATCTGATCTAAAATAAAAAAATCACAATACAGTAGTAATTGGGCTAACTATAAGTCTTATCATAACACCACACACTGATTCTGTATCTTGATTGGCCAAGAGTGAATCACATGGCATTGGCTATTTTTTGCTATCTTGCTGTGCACAGCTAAAAGCACTATACCCACAGCAACCAGTGCTATACATACATGACAACCGGTATTGTGGGCAAATGCATATGGATGTGTGCGTTGTGCTTATTATTCCCAAGCACTAGTGCTATAGAGCTGGGTTCAAACATTTCATGAAGGGGTTATTTGGAAAAACCCAAGTAAATTTTCAGCTAATTTCTTTTTCAAATAGAAGTATATCTGAATTGTTTTTAGATTAAATTCAACAGTTATATTTTAAAACCAAGCAGAATCTGTGGGAGAGGTGTTTTAAAACCAATATTGACTGCTTTATATCCTGGTATAGTAAAACCAGCCTCCCTCTGTGATCCATGCAACATTCTATTTTTCCTCGGCGTCACAGATGCACAACACCACACAAAGCAGTCAATATTTGTATACTATTGTTAGGTTATAATTGTCTTCCCTAAAACAGTTGATTTTTGAAACTATATTTTCTGAGAAATTTGGGCAAAGTGTCTTAGGCGCCTGGGGCGGATTTAATCTACCTTTGCAGCAGTAGCTATCCATTCAATTTGACAAGCCTCATGCATGTTCTTCATTATAAATATCAACAAGTAAATTTGTGTTGGTGCATCCTTCAATGGAAGGAGAAGAAAGGTACCTGCTAGATATCTTCCTGAGGATTTGAAATTGCTCTTGAAAAGGTAACATAAACTATTCAAAATGTATCAGTTTTTGAATTAATTTTTCCATTTAAAGGTATGGACTTCATGTGGTTAAAGTGGTGACTTCAGACTTGAACACCGAGGCCCAGCTTGAGCAGGTATGATTGATACATTTTTTCTTATGTATTTTATTATCTTTTCATCCATTCATAATATATTTTGTTTGTTTCATTTTTATTGATTTGCTTCATAATGATTCAGTTGTTATTTGTGGAGGAAAGAATGGACAGGGATCAGTGATGTAAAGGATAAACAATCTTTTTTACTTTTTCATTTTTTTCCTTTGGTTTTTAAACATAAAGGTGAAGCAATTCCAAGCAGACCATTATGAAGAAGGGAGGGATGTATATGACGCATTCGCCAAAGCAATCGCTGTAATAAGAGCTAATGTCCGATGGATGGATGGAAGCTATAACGATGTCGCTAATTGGCTCAAGAAGGTTGTGTATTAGGGTCTTTAACTCAGTCAACCTGAGCATTAACATGAGGCAAAAACATTTGTAGACAAGTGCGTTTTAAAACCGGAAAGTAAAATACTCTTTGAAAAGTTGAGGAATAAGCAGAAAATCCACTGATATGGAGTGAATGTTTGAAAAAAAATTAATATTCCAAACCATTCCCATTTTTTAACTGAGGGAGAAACTAACATTTGCATTTAAACCTTTCTCTTATTAGAAAGGTTATTAGTGAACCAGTCACTGTTTTATCACATCGATGGTTCTCGGAGGTCTGTTGAGTTGTTTATGATTTCAGTTATACGTACTATTTTCATTTGTGTTTTGCTAGTTTTTGTTGTGTTAGATAGTGTTTGCAGTTAGAATTGTAATCGTTTTGTTTAAATATTATGCTGTTTAAATTTACTTCAATTGTATTATTCGGATGTTTTTATAATCTAAGTGTTAATTTCAAAGTATTAGAAAAAGCATTTCCATACTTACAAATGTATGCGAATGAAACACATTAATTACAAAATTGTTGCTTGCTTCAAATTTAATCTTTTAAGTTGGTACCTTGCATGCAGTATTCTGCCTTTGTTTTGTTGCGAAATTTTAAGTATAGTAAACAATCGTTTGTTAATCTTTGTGTTTTACGGATCTGATGTAGTGGCCTTTCTTGAAATTAAAATGGATGTCATGATATGTTTCCTGAATTGAGTCTTTCTTAAAACAGTTAAAATATATCTTGAAATTCAGTAGCGTATTTAATGTCGACCTATCCCTTGAATTGAAACTTGATCATGAGGGGGCATCTGCACTTCTGTGAATATCCCAGTGTGCAAACGAGATTGCTGACTTTTGTTCACAATATTGCTTAAATTTCCGTTCAGCAACTGTCTCTCATGCTCAGTTTCGATGTATAATATGTAAATCCCCCGTTGAATTACTTAACGAACAAAACTTCATATACCAATGGGCAGTTAAACTCCGATAAAAGAGCGTCACTCCATCGATAAGTAAGGAATGTTTGTCATCGGTAAACATAAAAAATTGCCCTTTTGAAGGATTAACACGGTTATTTATTAACCAAATATAAACATGGAATACCTGGCACAGGCTTGGTACACGAGGGACCTTCAAATAAAACCCAGAGGGTTTCCCATGGCTCCATGCCCAGATCAAATTTAGTGCAAGATAAGTGTTTTACCAGCATATCCCAAATTGAACTTTATGAATACAAAAACCACCTTTGTGGGATGCCACTTATCCGCGCGACAGATTAAAGGGATATACAGGGGGCTCAGCAGATATGGAGCCTGGAAAATAACAATGACCGTTGTCTGCCGCAAAAAAGGTAGATCCCCTGAATATATTTCAATCATACCAATTAAGACATGTTATGAGATAATGAAGACTGGGACCAAATCACCACGTTCTCAATTCTTCAACCTCGAGCAGGTGCAGATTTTGATACCATCAGATCGCGCGTTGTGAATTAAGTCACCAAAGTAGTACAGTCTGTATATGTTGCTTTCTGTGGAGCTTTTAAAAAAAATAGGCCATAACCCATAGGTTATTTAATTTTAGAGTGAAAATCAATTATCGCTGGCGTAAAGACGATTTTGTAATACACGGCGATACGTAAATGTGTTGTGCCTCTTTAATGTAAACTTTATGACGATAAGAGGTTTAAGTTCTGTGACCGTTACAGGTGTACGACATGACTACCTTTATCTGATTTTATCTTATCAGCCATAAAACACATCTAGTATAAAGACCACGTTGACAGGGTCGGCTTTTTATAAGCACGTACCCTTTCTGAATTGACCCTAATAATAAGCCCGACAATTGTAAGCAGCCAGCAGTTTGGGGTTAGTGTTCAGTGGGGAGAACGTCCAGGAATTCATACGCCAGCTGTATGACTCTGGTGAGTTACCTTTCTATGATTTTATTTTAGTATGCCCAAGTGCTATACTGTAGTTGATGCAGTATGATGTGGAACATTGACAAAGCTTTCGGTCCACGAACGGTGTTTTGTACTATATGACAAAGTAAGCTGCAATGAAGATGTTTACTGCTACGCCAGTGTGCAGTCAAGAATAGCCCCCCCCCCATAAAACGAAGTTAGTAGGAAGGTATTTGTGTTGATTTCACGTAAATTAAAAGATGGGCGAATCCCTTAAAAACCCAACAATGACGAGCGTCGTGTGGGCCGGGGGCGGGGGGGGGGGGGGCGGCAAGGGGAGTTGGGCTCTTTCCCAACCCGTCCCGGCGGAAATACTACCCAAAAATAAAACACGGAAAAGAAAATAAAACAGACAAGACGTACATCACTCACTAACAGTACCGCCATATGCGAAATTAGAATTCTTGTCCGCTTTGAGGAGCGTTCCAGCCCCCTGAGTCACATGCTAACCGAGCGGCCTTGCAATTGTGACCTCGGAGAAATTCCTGGATACCTCACAACAGGGAGCTGTCTGTCGAAAACTTGGGCGCCAGTTATGTTATGGAATATAAAAACGACAAAACAAAACAAATCTGTAGGGAAACTCGAAAGAGGCAGACTAAAAATAATTGATTACTTGTTAATTTCTTGCAGATGACGTAATAATCATTTCCTACCAACATGGGAAAGTACGTCGTCACAAAACAGTCAGCGATCCTGCTACTCCTGGCATTTTTGCTTGCGGCAGCATTGGTTGGACTTTTGTGTGGTCTTCTACCAAAGTGCGAAATGTAAGTACAGCTAATGAACTTAAGCCAAACCGTTCTTGTCACTTGACATCTATATATATTTTCATAATTAATTCCAGTCGGAAAACATACCAAACAATAAAATCAAGTTTGCAATTTGTCGATAAAACAATTTCATTAGTTAGCCACCGGTATGCGCGTCTCAAAATACCCGCAACTTTTTTTGCGCGGCTCTCGGCGTCGGCGCGGAAACCGTGCCATTATTGACATGTATACACATTTTGTGTACCATTTTAAAGCTTGGATCTGAACGTTATTCCTTGCGAATATTGGTTTGGTATTTAAAAGAGTTTTAAAACTACTGTGTTCAAATAGGCATGTCGAAAACAAAGTCTACCAATTCCAAGGAATATCCATGATACGGTACGTCAGATTCAGGCTCCGATCACGTCAACAAGCTGTTGAAATAACAAACAGAACTTGAAGTTGAAACGAAGAGAAATTGAAGACGAACAATTTCAAAACCCTTTTGAAAATCACACCAATACTTATAAAGTTAAGATTCCAAGCTTTAAAATCGTATAAAAACGGCTTTCTGCGGCGGCGCTTGAGCCTCACAAAAAATATTACGAGTATCATGAACGCACGGCTGTATATAGGCTTATTTTCATTTGCGATAATTGCTGTTGGGATTTCGAGACCTGACGCCCTCTGTTGTTTGTAATGTTGCTCAATTGTGCAGTCTCCATTCCTCCTCTTTCTTTACTATTTCTTTCAAATTCGTATAGAGAGTATGTTCCGCCAGATCCTGTCACACCAGATTTTACCAAGCAGCCGTGGGAGTCGACACGGCTACCCGAGACCCTGCGACCCATCTCCTATGATCTCAAAGTCAGAACCGATCTGACTAACTCCATCTTCACCGGTTCCGTCAGTGTCTTGGTAGAATGCTTGCAAGACACTAACGTCATACTGATTCACAGTAAGGAACTAGTCATCAGCGAAGGGAAGACAACCTTGACACGACAAGGTAGCGGGACCAAGGCTCCTGAGTTGGCTAAAGATCCGTGGCTGTATACAGATAATCAGTTTGCTGTGATCGAACTGAGTGGCGTGCTTGATAAAGGAGCGCAATATCGGCTGTATATGGAGTTCCAAGGACCGTTGAAGAATGACTTACTGGGCTACTACAAGATGTCCTACAAGACTGCCTCCGGAGAGGAAAAGTAAGGACAATAATTTAATCAAGAATAATAAACTCGCTTGGTAAATGGGGAAAAATATATGACATTATACACTTGGCACTGCTTTAACCAACGGCGGATCGGGGGGGGGGGGGGGGCGGGGAGGAGAGCCACTTTTTTTTTACGTGGCGTCGCAAAAGGCAGCCATTGCGTACACCATCATCTTTTGCTTAAAAAAAATGTTAAAGTGATCATAAATTGCCTCAGACCGCACATTAAAGCATCCAAACATTTCCCGGGCCATAAGTGGGCCGCCGAACCCCACGCCGTCAATTTTTGAAACACCTTTTTTTCGGGAGCAAAGTTTGTTTGGGCCCCCAAAAAGTGTGCTCTGGATCCGCCCTTGGCAGAATTTGGTAATCTTTGTCTTGATGAGTATATCTGATGGGCAAGCCGCAGTATTTGACCACGCCCATGATAACATAAAACTGCAGTACTGTTAGGCCCAAAAAAAATTACTCGGTCTCTGGTCAGCGCGCGCGTCGATTTTAATCATGCGCGTCAACCTTTTTTTTCTTCAAATTAACACGGAAGCTACAACAGCGCCATCTATTGCCGCACCTCCTCAAATGTTTGTACCAAGGAGCACCAATGAGTGGGGAAATTGCACCAAGGCAAATGATAAAGGGCACCAAGGCAAATTAGGGAGGACACCAATGTATTATGAGGACACAAAAAAGGAAAATAATACCCACCTTGTCTGTACAATTCAAGCTTGAAAAAAAAGTCACCCCCCCCCAAAAAAAAAACCGCGTCGCCGATTTTTTTTTTTGGCCTTAGTGTAGTTGTTCGTTATCATACACGCTTTTGCTAATTAGGTCAATTTTGTAGCTCGTTTTGTACGGTACGGTACTTGTAAAGTAAATCCAAACGAAAACCGGGACTAAAGGAGTGGAAAGTGTTTTGTCTGTCTCAAATGTGCAATGAAATTATTTGAATGATCCCTGATCCCTGAGTAGTACCACCAGGTACCACAGAGCTATGAATAACAACAAATATTTTAAGTTTTTTAAAGTGGGTGAGAAACTTGCCCCAATTCATATTATTTGCAAGGTTGTTATTGACATTACACTCAGCACTTCGTATTTACACACATCTTACACTTAGTTCTCTCAACGGTTGTTTGTGCATGGTTTATGACACAGCCTTTATTAATTGTGCGCAGCCATTAGAAGATTTTATTCCGTTTTTATAGGTCCTATATTTCAACTTTTTATCGTGTTTATACAAGAATTGTGTTTACACGAACTTGACTTTTGTACTGGTTTTGTATGTTGACACTGGCGGACAAATTTCGGCACACTGACAATAAAGTGCTGATAAGATGATATGTCACGTACATCAACATCATATCGCATTTCTTAGCTTAGTTGGCAGAAAAGGTTTCATTCAAATATTCGCTGCATAAGGCTTTCCATTTACTTTGTTGAAGTCAAATAAAAACTGATAATAAATGAGTTAATTTTCTCCCCTCCTAAGCATCAATAAACGAAATTTCATTGTCTCAAATAGGTAAAGTACGTCCAGTTTAGAAAACTAGCCAATAGCCCGCCAACTGAAACGTGCTCTTTTTGTTTGAAAACAAATATCGCGTAATTACAAATTCTCTTTTGTCGCAATAATTTTTAAGATTCTGCATATACCATCACCATTTTTCTAAACGTGCGTACTCGATTGATTATCTTCACAGGTTTTTAGCGAGTACATTTTTTGATCCGGTCGATGCCCGTAAGGCTTTCCCGTGTTTTGACGAACCTGCCTTAAAAGCGACCTTCACTATCACATTGGAGCACCAATCCCAGTATAAAGCCTTAGCCAACATGCCCAAGAGTCGTCCAGATGAACAACTGGAAGATGGATGGATTAGAGCAACTTTCGAAGAGAGCGTTGTCATGCCAACGTATCTCGTCTGCTACGTCGTTAGTGAGTTCAAGGCAAAGTATAATACCACGGCTAATGGCGTAGAGGTTAGTAATAACATTTTATTTATTTATTTTTAATTAATGGAATTTTAGTATTGATCATATTTTGTCATTGAGATCGGAGATTTCGTGATTGTTTTGATATAGAATTCATATTTGTTTCCAATTCAACTGTAAAATGTGTGATCCGTCATTTTGCAATCCATGACCCTCAAGTAATCGAGAAACAAATATCACTAAAGATCACCAATATTATTTGTTGCGGAATCACGTCGTCAGTTGATGACCTAATTTTCGAGTTAATCAATTCAAAGATATAATAAAATAATAATAAAACAAATCGTCCTTTTGGTGAAGTGAAAATTTGGTTTTTTTTAGTTTGCCGTGTGGGCTCAGGAAGATTTCTACGATCAAGTTGACTATGCGCTGGATCGGGGAGTGGCGATATTGGATTACTTTGATGGATTGTACGGAGACGAGAATAAATATCCTCTTCCTAAAATGGGTGAGTTCCGTGTTCTGACGTTGAATGCCAGTAACAAAGATAGATCCCATTCTTTGCACCTTAAAGACTAGGGGAAAATGTTCTTTTTAAATAGAAACCTAGTGTGTTTACTTGATGCAGCGCTGCGACCGAGTCTACCTAGGCTATGTATTTAAACCCTTGCGGATACAGGGCTCCGTGGATAGCGGGGGATTACGTCTGCCTGCGATCACCGTATTTACGCCGTGGTGCCGACAGAATCACCCGTATTTTTGTTATAGCGCCCTCGGCTTTTTGTGGCTGATGATAGAGATATCCTGATGAGGGCGCCCTTCAAACTTTGCCGTGCGGGTGCTGTTTACACGGGCTCATCGTCTGCAATGTCTTTTGACTTTTTTGTGTTAATATTTGCGACATTTAAGATATTTCGTAATGAAATGACACGGAATATGCCGTCATACAAGGGGGAAGATCTCTCAGGGTATGTTATTTCCAGAATTTTTTGTTTATGAGCTTTACCCGTGACGTGATATGTAGTGACTGTACTGTCAATGACTGTACTCTGTAGTATTACATTTTTAGCAATAGCATAGCCTATAGGCCCTAGGTAAGTTCAAACTTCAAGACACAAAAATATTATATTTTTCTGTCTGTAGATTCCAGACCAGGGTCCTAAAAATGTAACTACATGCACATACTACCAAATACATTGTGTGGTAGTCGTAACAGAGATCACGGTACAACTATAGAATGCAGGGCCAGTACACTCTACATCCGCGCCTCCGTACGGCTGCATGGAGGCGTGGAGCCGTGGAGCTGCAGTCGACCTACCTCCGAGAATTGCGGCCTCTAAGCTATGGACGCGCATCTCTGTGACTTCGCGACTCCGCCACTCCAGTACCCCGCGTCTCTGCGACTCCGCGTCTCTGCGACTGCGCGACCCCGCGCCTCCGCGACTCCAGTGCCCCGTCGCCCACCCTTCCTTTTCGAGGAAATTAAAAATGGATATGGATGCTTCGTTCTCAAAAAAATACCGCCGAGAATTGCGACCTCTATCGGCGCGCATCTCTGCGACTCCGCGCCTCCGCGACTCCAGTGCCCTGCGACTCTGCGATCCGTGGCTCCGTGCCCCGACACATTTACAAGCGCGCCCTCTCTTCCGATCATTGATGAGAAGACAAGTGCATTCTCTGTACTTAGCACTTTTTGCAGGTTTGCATATTATTATATTGTAGCCTATTACTCCTATCCTCACATCGCCGGCCTCGATCCACGCCTCCAAGCAGAAAAAAAAACCTTGCTCCGGCGTGGCCCTGCATTCTATAGTTTCTCCGAGATCATATCCAATTACGCTTGCACGGCACCGGCGTGAAGTCAAACTGGATGATGATGCCTAGCGGCGATATCCAGTCAAGTTTCTGAGATTCTGAGATTCTGAGATTCTGAGAATTACACTATATCATGGCTTCGTGCATGTGTTGTCTTTGACTGCAACTCCAATTCTTTTTCCAGACATGATCGCTTTGCCAGACTTCACAGCTGGTGCTATGGAGAACTGGGGACTGATAACGTATCGTGAGAGCGCCCTCTTGTACAAGGAAGGAGTGTCATCAGAAAGTCAAAAACAACGAGTTTGCACCATCATTGCTCATGAGTTGGCTCATCAGGTACAACAAATCCCTTTCAAACAAAAAGTACATGTAGGGGTTTATGGCATCTTAGGCATTGTGTAACCCTTTAAGATTCCTGCATTCAATCAAAGCTCATACTTTGTAAACACAACGTGTGAGCTTTGCATCCCCGAATGGATAAACACAGTTTCTTTTAGAGCGAAATAAACTTACAGAAATGTGTAAAAGCTTGCAATGAATTTATTAACCACTCTACATAACCAAGAAGTTTCCCAGAAACCTTCAAGGTGAAGCCCCTAAAAGTTCTCACGATTGAACTTCATGGAGGATCCGTTATTAAATTCGTGTTTTGCAAGTGAATTTACAAATGTAGCTACTTTATGCAGATTTCATTGATATTGTAAGAACAATTCCTTGTGTTTATATTTTGTCATTTTTTTATGCTAGTGGTTTGGAAACTTGGTGACAATGAAATGGTGGGACTACCTGTGGTTGAATGAAGGTTTTGCCAGCTATGTTGAGTATGTTGGAACTGATGAAGTGGAGCCTGAATGGGGAATGGTAAAATCACTTGATCTGTTGTTTGCACAGTTTAATTTTCATTCATAACAGAAAATTATGCCTCCACATTCCACAAATACCTCTCCTCCTCATCAAATTCTTGTCATCTTTTAATGTCATTTTGAATTCAAATAAAATTCTGGAAAACTTTGGAATTTTATAACTGTTTTCTAATCAAGATTTCTGTCAAACGTTTCTAAATTATGAATTTTGTGTAGAACACAGAAAACAGTTGTTGTGTAATGTAATTTGTCCAAGCCTCCTCATTTATGAACAGTTTTTTTTCGTGATAGCCCCTATAGTCCAGAAAAAAAACAATCCACTTTTGATTAACCTCAGCAAAATTATTCTTTTTCTTATTCTTATTATAGTGGGACAAGTTTATTTTGTATGACCTTCATCGTGCCATGGCAACAGATGCACTGGTTACTTCCAGACCGATGGTCACTGAAGTCTTGACACCTTCAGAGATAAACATTATGTTTGACAGGATTTCATACCAAAAGGTACGTATTCCCAACTCTTCCTGCTGTCCTTAAGAATCACCCTGTTCAATGTCAAAAGTATTTAATTTCTGTCTTCTCACATAGCAACAAAATAAATACATTGAAGAATATGTACCAAATCATGCTGAAAATACAAAGTATAGCTGTTGAAAGACACATGCTACCCTTGAAGAGCTTCAGTCCCATTTTACAAGTATCATGTTTTGTGCTTGTATTTATTCCATGTCTAAAATTGTTTTGCCAGGGTGCCTCCATTCTACGTATGATGCAACATTTCTTAGGAGAGTCAACTTTCATAAAGGGCCTCCAGGTACGACTTGCATTAACTTGTAGATTTATAAGGATTTTTTTTAGCCATATGTTAGGATGCATTGTTAGTCAGCGTAAGACTTGATTTCACAGTCACTTTTAATTTAATGTATTGAGTATGTACCAAGGGAAACTACTCTCAATGAAATGTTTCAACTGTTGGAAACAAAAATTAATTAGAAATAAACCTCCTAATTCTCTCTTTATATACCCTTTGACTTAGTTCAAGAACAGGCGATTAGAAAGGAATCATTTTGACCCTGTTGAATTGAGAACTCTCGTGAATACAAAAACGGTAAATTTTTTCAATTTTGACTAATTCTTTTTCCAGTATTACCTGACAGCTTTGCAGTACGGCAACGCAGAAAACAGTGATTTGTGGTTCCATCTTGAAAAGGTATGTTCATCACAAAGATATTTTTATGACAACAATTCTAAGCGAGGAGAAGTGTTCTTATTGGATTGATTTTAAACGTAGTTAAGTAATAAGTCTATTCCCAAACCCAAACTTTTTCCCCCTGCAGGCAGTCCAAGAAGACAGTGTAGAACTTGGTGAGGGACTTGATGTAGCAACCATTATGGCAACCTGGACACTTCAGATGGGCTTTCCATTCATCAAAGTAGAGAGAAGCTACAACGGTGCTCGTGCAGTCACAGCTACAGTGAAGCAGAAACGCTTCCTGTCTGATCCTAACTCAAACACGTCTACAAACTACCCAGATTTGGGGTAAGTAGCTTTTGATAGAGAGCAATGGTATGTTTTGCTCTCATAAGTGGCTCACAAATATTGTCATGTGACACCCATGCTCTAATATTGCTAAATTTAAGTGTCTGATGGTCGATACATAGAAGTGATACTTGACTCAAATTTTAATTTGAACTATGTTGTTGGCACTCACGTTTGGTCAGGGGATGTAACCTGGAGTACCTATGTTACTTTATGAATTGCAAATATTTTTTATTGTTGTTCAGTTACAAGTGGTACGTGCCGCTGACTTACACAAGTGCAAGCAGTGCTGATTTTGATTCACCAAGAAGCATGTGGCTCAAACCACAAGATGAGGATGGTAAGTGGAGAATTTGGGAGAAAGTCAGACGGCTTCACTGGGATTCTAGTAATAATCCCTGAAACCAAACTTTCATTCCCCTAGTAAAAAAGACTAGTAAAAAGGTTTAGACAGAGTACATTAAAGATGGAATAAAGTAGGAATTCAGTATTCCACCACACAAAGTTTACAAATTAATCCATGAGTGATGTCAACAGTAAAAGGGATTACACTAACAATGCCTTTGCCACCTTTATTTGACAAGCTTGTGACTTACTAGTAACCCATGAAAACCACAACAAGTCTGTTACATCTTTCCCATTTGTCTTATTCCTAATGACAGGTACCTTACAGATTCCAGGGGGCAGTGATGATGAATGGGTGCTAGTAAACATCAACCAGCGAGGAATGTATCGTGTCAACTATGATGATAAGAATTGGGAGCTACTCAAAGCACAGTTAGAGATCCAACACACGGTAAATTAGATCACAAATAATGTTCACTTTGAAAAAAAACTATTCCGGAAAAAAACTGATGCAGAAGAGAAAATGTTGCCAAGCATTGTGCTCCATCCAAACAGGTTGTTCCTTCTGTCATATTTCAAATTTGGAAATAAAACACTACAATTTAACTCCAGTTTTGTTTTTATGCCCCTCTGTATTCAAGTCCCTCACAATATCTTATCTTCTCCAGGCAATTCCAACAGCCAGTCGAGCTGCTCTCATCAGTGATGTCTTCAGTCTGGCAACAGCAGGAGAGATCAACCACCGTACTGCTCTGGATATGACCAGCTACTTGAAGGAGGAAAGAGACTATGTCCCTTGGTATGCTGTGGACAGTGCCTTTGGGAATATTGAGCGCAATATCCAGAGGAAAGGAGCATTTGGAAACTTCCAGGTAATTATTTGGTAATTAGTTTGAAATAAAATAAATAATGAACTGCTTTTCCAATTAGGCTGTCAAGTCAAATATTAACCATTCTGTTTGGTTGTGAGGGAACTTATATATTGTGAGGGGAAAATATTTACAGGAGATTGTCTGCTGGTCCTGACAAGCTTGTTCTTCTGTTGAAAGAGTTGTTTGTTTTCATACTTAAAGGCTGTCTCCCTTTTTTGTCGTTTCAGAAATATATGAAGGAACAAATAACTCCAATGTATGAATATATTGGATGGGATGACGAAGGAGACCATCTGAAAAGGTTTGTACACAATAATAAGTTTTGATGATGATCTCATCTATTGACTTTCTTCATTGCAGCTGAAATTTTGAGCATAACAAAATTTTCATTTGTGTTAATGAAATGAAGTGTTATCCTGTTTCTTTGGTGAATCTTAGTTAATAACAACATATAGTAAGCCTTACAAGCCAAACAATGGTTTTTGCTTTACTTCTTAATATAATTATTAGGATTGATGTTATTGCAGCAGATTGTAATTTTACATTTGTTTTTATTATTAGGTTGAGCCGTGGACGTGCCATAAGTATGGCTTGTCGCTATGGCAATGAGGATTGTGTGCAAACATCAATAAATCTGTATGCTGAGTGGATGGAAAACATCCATGTTACCCTGTAAGTCAAATTGGTCTGTTATCTTTTTTATTGAATATTTATTCTGAATGTGCTTGTGTGATCATTTGTGAGACCTTTAAGTTTTACAGAATCAGTTGCAAATCAAGTCCTCAATCCATATCTAAATTTCTATATTTCAGTACCCCGAATGTTCACCCAGACATGCAAGCTACAGCGTTCTGTACGGCCATCGCAGAGGGTGGGCAAGATGAGTGGTACTTTGCCTTTGATCTCTACCAGAACCTCAATACAAGCACTTCAGTCAAATCAGCATTGTTGACAGCCATGGCATGCAGCAAGAAGCCGTGGATTCTCAGCACGTAAGTCAGTACTCTTAAACGTGAAGACAAGAAGCCTGCTGCCTTAGCAAGTCACAATCTGCAAAAAACTGTGGACTTATTTGCAGCTCTTCTTTGATTTTATACAAATGTATTTAAATTTCTTGTTGGGCAGGAGATAGCCGTGAGTTCCTTTATAATCGGTGTGTGACACCATGCTGCAAGAGTATTAAGGTGAATCGTCATCTTATGGTTTGATCTTTTGAGCTATACTTTTACGTCAGCCATTTGCATTGTTATTTCTTGTGTACTTCACATTATTTCTTATGTTGTATCATCAATGTTAACATTTAGGTATTTGAAGAGCAGCTTGGACAGTAAGATCATTAGATCTCAAGACAGAGAGGATGTAGTTACAGCTGTCGCTGGGAATCCTGTGGGCTTACCTTTAGCTTGGGACTTCTTCCGAGCAAACTGGGACTTCTTTAGACAAGAGTAAGATCTTCTGATCATTTCAAATGATTAAAAGTCTGGAACAAAAATCGTTATCAAGTTTTTAATGTAGGAGCTCATCAAATGTAATCTTATTGTCAATTTGCTTATCATCAATTCCTATCATCCAAACACCTTCAATCATGATTGTTTTATTGGGATGCCCTTTTGTGCTTCATATGACAGATATGGTGACACTGTTTTCCTGCTAGACTCCCTCATCAGTGGTATAACATCCAATTTCAACACTAAATTTGAGCTGCAAGTGGTAAGTTGAAAGAGCACAAATAAAAATGCGTACACAACAGTGCATGGTCCTCGCTGAAAATTATCAAATAATTGAAATTGAGCTATCACCGTTTGCGAGTTGGCCACGTCCCTCAGACAACCCTATGTAATTTTTGTACACTCTGTTTTGTTTGTCCATTTGTATATCATGTACATGTAATTGGACAATATTTTACAAGCTGTGTTGACGTGATTCTAACATGATTCGACCGCCATAGTCGAATTTCTCATCAACTGGTTAAAGTTGTCTAATGTTTTCCTTTGTAACAGTTGAAGGATTTTATGGAGGCTAACCCAGACCAAGGTACTGGAGCAAGAGCATTTACTGAAGCTGTTGCTGTCATTGAGGGGAATATCCGATGGATGGATCAATTCTATGATGAGGTTGATGTATGGTTGAAAGAAACAGTGTAAGTGACACACTTCTGCCAACTTCATGTACAACTTACCTTGCAGCCAAGTATTGTATTTTTTTAATGATTTTTTTTCATCCAGCTTTGTATCATCCACCTTGAAGATTATATATTATTTTTATTGGCTTATCATTTTCATACAGGGAGTCACCGAAAGTGTGGGAAGAGATACGCCTTCCAATGTCTATAATTCCAGAGCATTATGACCTAACAATCAGGACCGACCTGAATGAGTATATCTTCAACGGAACCGTGGACATCCTCTTTGAATGCATGGAGAAGACTAGCGTTATTGTGCTTCACAGCAAGAACTTAAAATTTACCGATGGAGCGACAAATGTAACACGAATTAGTGGTGGCCCCACACCAACTAGAACCAAGGAACCATGGATTTATACACCCAACGAGTTTATCGTCGTGGAGCTGAACTCATATTTAATGGTTGGGGAAAAGTACATTCTACACTTGGAATTTATGGGACCTCTTGAAAATGACCTGCTTGGTTACTACCGGATGGTCTATACCACCGAAGCAGGAGAAGAAGGGTGAGAATTTCACTGTCTTTCTATTGTATGCTGGTTACTATATTCAGACAATTTCAATACTACAGAGGCATTTTGTGTGGCTGACAAATTATTTTCCCCTCACCAAGTTTGCTAATCAATCTAGTAAAAACTAAAGGCACTTACTTAAAAAAAAAAAAAGCACTTGTTTACCAAAAAAAGGGCACTCGTTTTAAAAAATATTTACAAATATTGGGGGGTAAACGCGGGTGAAAAAAAGGGCACTTGAAGAGAAAAGGGCAGTCTTTAGAAAATATTGAAGTGTAAATACCTACCTTACCCCCCAACCCAGCTGGCAGTGCCACTTTTGTGTCTAAGACTTGACAACACCAGGTCTATAATCACTCCAACATTATCAGTCAGAAATGAGGCTTTGACAATATTTTGAGGCATTTCAACAAGCTGTGATAATTTTAGCAATGTGTTAAACCTGCAGGAAGCTTGCAAGCACCTTCTTTGATCCAGTGGATGCCCGTAAGGCTTTCCCATGCTTTGATGAGCCTGATCTTAAAGCTACATTCACCATCACTTTGGAGCATCAACCTGAATACCATGCCTTAGCCAACATGCCCAAGAGTCGCCCAGATGAGGACATTGAAGGTGGTTGGAGAAGAGCGACCTTTGAGAAGAGTGTTGTCATGTCAACATATCTTGTCTGCTATGTTGTCAGCGATTTTGTGTCTGTTAATATGACCACAGCACACAATGTTACAGTGAGTATATCTTGGCGGGAAACTTAATGATGGACATCAACAATTTAATATTTTGTGTTCTTCATAAAGAAGATTATGCTTTATCAAACTCAGTATTTTTGCAGATAAATGGCCTATGGAAGATAAAGTTTGATATTTGTGTGAAATGCTTTTTTTTATTTCTTTATTTTAGTTTAGTGTCTGGACTCAGAAAGATTTCATCGATCAAGCGGACTATGCTCTCAGAGTTGGCGCCAATGTTTTGGATGACTTTGACAAACTTTATGGATTGGATATTAAATATCCATTACCCAAAATGGGTAAGTCAACCCAGAAAGTACATGTATTGACTTTTTTAACCCTTGCTTTGCTACGCTCTGCAAAAACTATGCAATATTTGTAAATTGTTTTTGTGAAGTCAATGGCCTGTAAGAGAGCATGGGTTAATCAATCCTTGTATCTCAGGGTTTTGTTGAGCAAGTCAGTGTTTCCATGGTTACAGTGCAGCTTTACTATTTTGAAATGATGATTTGTTTCAATGATTGTTTTTCCAGACATGATTGCTTTGCCAGACTTCACAGCTGGTGCTATGGAGAACTGGGGACTGATAACGTATCGTGAGAGCGCCCTCTTGTACAAGGAAGGAGTGTCATCAGAAAGTCAAAAGCAACGAGTTTGCACCATCATTGCTCATGAGTTGGCTCATCAGGTACAGAAAATATGAATAATCTAGACTTAAAAATTGCACTAAATGTTGATTATATTTGTAAACAAGCTTTATAGGACTAAATTGTTTCAGCCCAGTAGTATATGGCTCTGTGCACAAGTACCCCCTCAATGTTTAGAAAGGGAGAGTTGGGTGAGAGCACCGGTAGTGACATTCGAAATCATTGCCGATGGCGCCTGACACTCGTGCAAAGACGTTATTTCTTTTATGCATATTCATAATAGAATAAGTTGCATCTACTATACGTGCACAAACCAACACGTACAAGCTGTATGAAAGTGATTAAAAGGCGCCCTCTCTTGTTCGCACACGGAGCCAATACCTTTGCCAAGTCTGCCTATCTTATGTTAAATGAAAACATTTTGTTAAATATGCATTTTGGGGGAGTTTTTCGGTCAGTGCTCAGGTATTTTTTGTTTTGTTTGTTTATTTGTAGTGGTTTGGAAATCTAGTCACACTGAAATGGTGGGACTATCTCTGGTTGAATGAGGGATTTGCCAGCTACGTTGAGTATGTTGGAACTGAGGCAGAAGAGCCAGAATTTCAAATTGTGAGTTTTTATAATTATTTAAGTGAAATTGTGATTCTTTCTTCAAATTGTGTATTGCTCTCCTCTGCTTTCTGTTAGCTGGTGAAGGTTTACCACTTCACAAAGGTTTTTATGGAGACCGAGAACTGCCATTACTATGTTCTCAGTATCCATAAAAACTTCTGTGAAAGTGGTCAAACTTCACCAGCTAGCTAGACACAAAGCAGAGTAGATTGTGTCTTTTGTAGAACTTTTTTATATCAATCTCTGCCATTAGTGAACAACAGTAAAAGTAAATATATTTAGTTTATATGACAGCTTAGAATGCTCCTTTTCCTCCTAAATGTTAATCCCTGGATGGTGAGAGATGAAGGATATGCTGAATTTGCACCCCGACGCTCTGATCACCAGTAAGAAACACTAACTGTGCGACCATTCTGCCCCCATATTGTTGTGTTTTCGCCTTAGATACCTATAAACATATCCAATGCAATTTGATTATTTTTTTAGTGGGACAAGTTTGTGGTGTATGATCTACAGCGTTCCATGCAGTCTGATGCACTTGTGACATCAAGACCAGTTGTCATTCCAGTTTCAACACCTTCAGAAATCAACATCATGTTTGACAGGATCTCTTATAACAAGGTAAAAAGTAAAAAACATAATTAATTGCGGTTTGGATAATTGATCTTGGTTTAATCAGACTTAACGTTCTACTCATGACAATATTTTTCTTTTGTTTGAATAAAGGGTGCATCACTTCTTCGTATGATGAGATACTTTCTGGGTGAAGAAACATTAACAAATGGACTTAAGGTAAAACTCTAGATTTATTCAAACGAATGTCTGTACCCATAGGAATTGAACCTTCATACCTATAAACTTAAATACAGTACATTAAAATTCAGTTGAACCAAAACTGAAAGGACAAATTTGTGGCAAGAAAACTGAGGAATCCTCAACATCTAAGATACTGCAGCTTTAAAGCATTGAGAATCATCTGACAGAAATCAAGTATAAAGTGATGTAACATACATGTTGTAGATCATTTAAATACTTATCTGTAAATTTGTCCCCTTGTAGTACTACCTTCGGGCCAGACAGTATGATACTGCAGACAACAGTGATCTATGGACCTACTTGCAGCAGGTAGGATTGTAGTGGTTAATACAGATGGTTAGTCTGGAAGATGTTGAGTTTATGGGTCTCGATCATTCTACAAATGGAATAATCCATCCGACCTATTCTCAAATGGGATGAGTCCATGCATGCATCCTACAGACCCATTCTCAATTAGGATAGGTCAAGGTATGCATCCTACAGACCCATTCTCAAATGGGATGAGTCCACGTATGCATTCTACAGACCCATTCTCAAATGGGATGAGTCCTTGTATGCATCCTACAGACCCACTCTCAATTAGGATGAGTCCATGTATGCATTCTACAGACCCATTCTCAAATGGGATGAGTCCACGTATGCATCCTACAGACCCATTCTCAAATGGGATGAGTCCATGTATGCATCCTACCGACCCACTCTCAATTAGGATGAGTCCATGTATGCATTCTACAGACCCATTCTCAAATGGGATGGGTCCATGTATGCATCCTACGTATACAGACCCATTCTCAAATAGGATGAGGGATGGATGCTCTTATTAACCCACTCATCAATGGGATGAGTGCATATATAAAATAAATGACAAGTATTCAAAATTTGAAGTTTTGTAAGAGCACTGATTCAAACTATTGTGGTTTGAAGGAATTGATTTTCACCTGTTTATTGTAATGATTCTGACAGGCAGCAACAGAGGACAATGTCCCCACTGCTGGTCTTACTGTCGGAACCATCATGAATACTTGGACAAGACAGATGGGCTTCCCAACTGTCACTGTAGCAAGAGCGTACGGTGAAAATACAAACAAGATTGTTGCTACAGCAACGCAGAAGAGGTTCCTGACAGATCCTGCATCTGATACTGGCTCTTCCAACTATGGAGACTTGGGGTGCGTTTCATTTATTTCTCACTGTTTATTTAGATATAATGAGGTATGAACTTGATTTGGGTAGTTGCTTTTGTGAAGTGATTTATTTATTTCTTATTTTAGCTGGGGGGCCCATTCAGTGGAATCAACTGGTCTCTTGTGGGGCCCAGTAAAGAGTAGACAGTGTGAAGAAATTACAGATCTAGATGTGGGAGGAAATCCCTAAAGACCATTCTGAGGAAAACCCATTGCATCAATTAGGGACTGAAAACCCAATTCACATATTGGCCCAGGCAGGAATCAAACCTGGGTCACAGCGGTGGAAGGCGAGGAAAGTGATTATAATTTGATTGTCATTTGGCTTGTCATTCTCAAACAGTTGTCAATCATTGTAAATCAACAGTTTTCTACATATTCCTGTAATTTCTGGTTAAGTCCTCGGTATCCACTGTTTTTCCCGGCATTATATGATCAAGAGGTTGTTATGCATGTTGTTGGCAGGTACAAATGGCATGTACCACTGACGTACACCACAGGAATGGATCCAGATTTTGATGAACCACGCAGCAAGTGGATGTTGACAAATGAAAACGGTAAGATTTGGTTGATGAAAGCGCGATAGATTCCTGAACCTTGAATGAGATGTAAAAGGATTACAAGAATAACAAATGAAAGGAATCTGTGAAAGAGATTTAAAAGATTAAATATCATCTGTAACAGCCAATAGCAAATACACTTGCACAAGTTTACATTTCAGAAATTGGCAAAGGCTAGTTCGAATTTACACTTCACTGCAAGTCTGAATATTTAACAAAACTTGCAGGGTATTATTTCCCTTTTGTTTAATATCCTTCGTAGCACCTGGATTTGATCATATACTGTTTATCATGATGTTGTATTTGTAGCTGATATTGAAGTGGCTGGTGGTGATTTTAATCATTATACTATTTATCATGATGTTGTATTTGTAGTGGCTGGTGGTGATTTTAATAATTATACTATTTATCATGATGTTGTATTGGTAGCTGAAATTGAAGTGGCTGGTGGTGATTTTAATCATTATACTATTTATCATGATGTTGTATTGGTAGCTGAAATTGAAGTGGCTGGTGGTGATTTTAATCATTATACTATTTATCATGATGTTGTATTTGTAGTGGCTGGTGGTGATTTTAATAATTATACTATTTATCATGATGTTGTATTGGTAGCTGAAATTGAAGTGGCTGGTGGTGATTTTAATCATTATACTATTTATCATGATGTTGTATTTGTAGCTGATATTGAAGTGGCTGGTGGTGATTTTAATCATTTTACTATTTGTCATGATGTTGTATGTGTAGTGGCTGGTGGTGATTTTAATCATTATACTATTTATCATGATGTTGTATTTGTAGCTGAAATTGAAGAGGCTGGTGGTGATTTTGACTGGTTGCTGGTCAATGTGAATGAGAGAGGATTCTATCGCGTCAACTATGATGCAAATAACTGGAAACTCCTGTCACGACAACTCATCAATAATCACACGGTAAAGTATAGCATTTTGTTTCCTAGTCTGCATTTTGCTTTTTGATCATTTCCATATTTGCTTCCTTTTTTTATTCTCTTTTTCTTTTTTACTGCTTTACAGATGATATCAACCACGAGTCGTTCAGCTCTTATCAGTGATGCTTTCAGCTTAGCCCGAGCAGGTGATTTGAGTCAGGCTAAGGCTCTGGATCTGACAACTTACTTGAAAGATGAGAGAGATTATGTTCCCTGGTATACTGTGGATAGCGTCCTTGGATACATCAATGATAACTTGGCTCTGACACCAGCTAATGCATCATTTGAGGTTAGTACACTATTTGGCAGATTTCTGTATATTTCCGGTGTTAACTGTTTCCTCTTCACTAGTACCACATTATTAGCTTTCAGCACAGCAAAATAACTGACATTGTTCAAGTGCAGATTGCATGACGTTTCCTTGTTTTGTTTGCTTGTTAATAGAGTTACATGAGGAAACAGATTCAGCCCATGTATGAAGACATTGGATGGAACAACACTGGGAACCACCTCCAAAAGTTAGTAAGATGCAAAATCCTATGAAAGCCAGTCAAGTTTGCTTTAAAGAACAAGGAACCTTTTTCATAGCAGAAATCTTATCATTAAGCTGGGAATCAGTCAAAAGAATTAAAATTGTGTGTCAAGACATTGTTATATACAGTAAAGTTGTATTTACTGGTAAGCACTTTTAAGTTTATAGTAGCTTTCAGGTTCACAAGTTTACAATCCACTCCATCTCAATGTGATTTATTGGTAACAGATTGAGTCGTGCACGGATCATTAGCATGGCTTGCAGTTATGGAATTGAAGATTGTAGAATGGAAGCCTCTGAGCGGTATGCAGCCTGGATGTCAGATATGACCACCAACAAGTAAGAACCCAGTTATTTTATCACCACTTCCAACAGATAATGCCTTGTCCATCAGTGTAACTATTTGTATGCTGTATCATGGTTATGTTTTGTTTTCGGTGACTAGCATCTGTCAGTAGAAATTCAGGTTAAAGAAATGGTTGTCGTTCTGGCCATACATCTTATCATAACTACTGTTGGTTATACACAAGTGTTGTATTTAGAGACTTCATTTTTCCAAACAAGTTTTTATTCCAAGGAAATGATCAAGGTCATATTGGCCCTTCTATTATATGGGAAAACTCCTATTTTTATTCAGGTTTATAGGGGTTATGATTTGTACATTTTTCTTGGAATAGTTTTAAGCAATGTGAAAAAACCTTGAGAGTTTTATTTGAATCATTGCATTTAATGTTACAGGATTGAGGCTGATGTACAGTACACTGTGTTCTGTACTGGCATCGCTGAGGGTACCCTAGCAGAATGGCAGTTTGCCTTTGACCTTTACACTGATAGTGGTACAGATACTTCACTCAAGTCCAATCTACAATCTGCCTTGGCTTGCAGTAAAGACTACAGCATTCTCAACAGGTAGGTTTTTGTTTAAAAACAACCCAAACTATCATGAAAATCTGTAGAATTGTTTATTGATGATAGAAATATCCAAACCACAGCCAGTAAAAAAGAGAAAAGAACATTATTTTGTTTGTGAAGGATTCCTTACTGTGCAAATTTGGATAACAAATAATGCAACCAATGCAATATTGTCATCTCAACAAGCAGATACCTGAATGCAGTACTCAACACTAGTTTGATCCGTGAACAAGATGGTAAAGACGTAGTTGTGGCTGTTGCATCTAACCCTGCTGGCACCGATCTAGCTTGGGATTTCTTCAGAGAAAACTGGAATTTCTTCAGGAAGGCGTAAGTTGATAGTGCTAAACGTACAGTTTTCATCTCAACACAATTAGCACCAAACTGGCAAATATGTAATGTCAAGATTTGAGTTATTGTTGAATATTTTGGACTAATTTCTTGAAAGATGATTTGAGCTTTTTGTTGGGATGGTCTGAGCACCATGACATGTGAAAATTTTGTCTTAATCCCTTCCTCTTGATGTAAAAGTAATATTCTTTGTTGCAGGTATGGCAGTACAGTTTTCTTATTTGATAGTCTCATTATCGGAGTCACAACACGCTTCAATACGCCTGACAGACTTCTAGAGGTACAAGTTTGCTTTATTCCTCACGTTTGCATACATTTGTGGATTTTCCATGCTAATATTTCAGTTTGTTTGATATTGACAAAAGATTACATTTTCATATTTGGAGATTCACATGTTTTAGTCAAACAGACTTGTTCTTTCTTTGACAAGCCTTCACCATGTATAAGGTAATGTGCAAAAGGCAGTCTTCAATATGATTATAGATGTATTTGCTTGCCTGACACAAGGAAGTGAGAAACCTTAAAGACTATGACGTATTGCAATTCAGAGGTCTAGGGTTCAAATCCTGGATGAGTCCAATTGCATTGACGTACATTTGGTCATATGTATATCTGTCCACCAGGTTGAGAAGTTCATGGCTGACCATCCAGATCAAGGAACAGGGAAACAGGCATTCACACAGTCCGTCGCTGAAATCAATGCCAATATCAGATGGATGGCACAAAACTACGATGAAGTGGAGGAATGGCTTGATAATGCCAGGTACAAAAACTTGAAGGATTCTGTTTGACTTCTGAAATTCAGACAGCTTTGTTCTTTCCTTTGCAGCCTTCTACTATTTTTTTAATTAAGTACTTTAATTTATCATATGTGTATTCTCTAATGTAGTGAGTGAGTGATAACATGTATGATTTTTTGATAGACACTATGCAAGGGATTTGTCAGCATAATTCAATATATCCTTGTGTTTTCTCTGTTTCAGCAAGGAACCATGGGAGAGGATTCGTTTATCAGACGCCGTCTTGCCCATCACATACGACCTCAAGGTCCGAACAGACCTGACCAACTTTGTCTTCAATGGCTCTGTGGATATCTTGATTGAGTGCTTTGAAAAGACTGACATAATTCTCGTACATAGTCGGAACTTAACTATCCCTGTTGATGCAATTACCTTAACACCTGTGAATGGTGGACAAGCCCCAGGATTGCAAGTGACTCCTTGGCTGTATCCGGAAAACGAGTTCATTGTCATACAGTTGGATGCATTACTTGAAGTAGGGGCCCAGCTACGTCTTCATATTGATTTCAATAACGTCTTGCGTAATGACCGGCAGGGCTACTACTGGAGTAGCTATACCCCGAAATCTGGCGAAAAGGAAAGGTGAGAAAGTACAACATTTGTTAATGTATAGGCCCTATGCACTTTAAATGCTTACAACTTTCTCGAACGTCCTTGGTCACCCCCTAATAAAAGTTACATATGCTTAAATTTGTTTGTGCACAGAACAAGGCCGACTTGATCTTTGTCATTCACAAATATCATTCACATTTCATTGACTTTCATCATTTGATATTCAGTTTGGAAGGTGACATCATTAAGTACAAGTGATTAGCTGGGTAGCAAAACCCTTGTATTTTAACATCGATGCTGATGGCGCAGTAATGGCTTTGCAATCAGAGGTTGACACATTGAACATTTGTAAATTGCAACAGGTATCTTGCAAGCACCTTCTTTGATCCTGTGGATGCCCGTAAAGCTTTCCCATGTTTTGATGAGCCTGATTTCAAAGCTACCTTTAATATCACCCTGGAGCATGAGCCTGAGTACCACGCCTTAGCCAACATGCCCCTGATTGGTCCACCTGTGCCAATAGATGGTGGTGAATGGATCAGAGCAAGTTTCCAAGAAAGTGTCGTCATGTCTACTTATCTTGTCTGCTATGTCATAAGTGATTTCAAGAATAAGACTATGACTACTGGAAATGGTGTGGAGGTGAGTTTATATCTAAATTGGTGCGGAACAATGAATGAATCATAAAATGGAAGAGATATTATAATGAAATCTGTAGTCATGCTTATGTGGTTGTGTCACATGGAAGAATTTAGTTGACTACAAAAACAAACGCCTCAACATTTTTAAGGGATTGTTAGTCAAAAATGCAATTTTTTTTCTCTAAAATCCTTCTCACAAATTTATTATTTTCTCATTTGTTTCAGTTTGGAGTTTGGGCCCAGGAAGATTTTATCAACCAAACTGACTATGCTCTTCAGAAGGGAGTGGAAATTCTAGACTACTTTGACAATTTGTATGGATCAGACATCAAGTACCCCTTACCTAAATTGGGTAAGCTACATTTTCTTGAAATTTATAAAAGCATGTTTAACAATCTGTTGTTATCAATTTATTCTGTTATTTTTACCTGATAACTTGTATCAATTTATTTGTTGGGCTGCTTTTTTTTTTTTTTTTTTTTTTTTTTAGATTATTCTGTTACTCAAGAGTATTAATTGTTAACTGCATTATGTCTCCATAGCACTGATGTGGGATTGGAAATGAAAAACAAATTGTGATGGAAAGAAAGGGAAGTTAGTGGATTTGTGTACTTATTTCCCGCTGGTCTCTCATCAGATATGATTGCTCTGCCAGACTTCACTGCTGGAGCCATGGAGAATTGGGGTCTGATAACTTATCGGGAATCTCGTATGTTGTATGAGAAGGGAGTTTCATCAGAGAGTCGTAAACAGAGTGTCTGTGCTGTCATTGCTCATGAGTTAGCTCATCAAGTGAGTCATTTAATGCATTGTAAAGTTACAATTATAATGTCAAGAGCTGTGTGGATGTCTAAATTCCTCCTGACATGCCGAAAGTTGTGCCAAAAATGCGATAGAAGTTGGCTCATTTATTTTAATACCCTGGACCGGAACTGATTTATTTCTTTTATTTGCAGTGGTTCGGTAACCTAGTGACAACCAGATGGTGGGATTATCTCTGGCTGAATGAAGGCTTTGCAAGCTGGGTAGAATACATTGGGACTGATGAAGTGGAGCAAGACTGGGCAATGGTAAGATTTGATATCTAGAATGTCCCCAAAATATAACAAATAATTCTCCATAACCCACCTGCTTGCACCTGTCTCTATGACCAATTATTCTCCTATCATTTTATAAATTATTCTCCTGTCATTTTGAATGTTTTCCTATGGATTCTGTGGACAAGTACGCCCTCAATGGTAACAGAGAGAGAGAGGGAGTTATTATGATTATTCCCACTTACTGTGTCTCCTGAATGTAGTCCCAAAGTGCCATCAAGTGTTTATGCATGGAGTCAACAGAATTCATTGTTTGTAGAATATCATAGAAACCTGGTAAGTAGTTCACCTATAAGAAATGATGAGACGAAAATTAATCAGAAGTATCTGTTCTGTTGAAACAGTGGGACAAGTTTGTGATTTATGACCTGAACCGAGCAATGGGTGTTGATGCTTTGACCTCGTCCAGACCTATCGTCGCCAAAACATTGACGCCATCAGAAATCAACGAAATGTTTGACACCATAACATACCAGAAGGTCAGTATTTCATCTTCTTTGTACACTGATTATACTAATCACCAGTAGTGGCCGTTTTGCACATTTTGTGTGTCCAGCTTTGTCTTCATCTTTGGCCAAAGGACCATTTCTCCATGTGAAGATGACTCAATGTGGCTTTGAATTGAGTGATCTGATGTGTTTGTGGCAGGGTACGTACCTGTGTCTATATTGAGACATGGAGACAGAGTCTCAAGTAAGAGGCTTAGAATCAGGAAGTTTGAAGCCCTACCCTGTGATGAAGCTGTTCTTTACCAAAATGACCAATTTGGTATGTGGTTTAAATACAATGATTCTAAGTTAAATTAATTTGAACTTTGCCATGGCCCAATGAAGTCTCTTGAGATCATTCTAAATTTATTGAGGTTTGGCCTATAATTGTTTGCCAGTCATAAGGTGGATATGTGGTTTTTAGGTGAAAGGATGTTGAATGTTGGCAGCTTGTATGTATGCTAAATGTTTATTATTGTTTAAATCTACAGGGTGCTTCAGTTTTGAGAATGGCAAGTCACTTTGTCGGCAATGACATCTTCCTGAAAGGCCTTAAGGTAATTTTAATTAAGAGATCTATTTTCAGCACATAGTGCATTGCAAAACAAATGTTCCTATTAACAATGTTATTGTAACACAAGTTACAATATACATGTACTTAGGAAGAGGAAGTACATATAGAATGCCCAGTTTAGGGCCAAATAAGGAACAGAGGACACATACCCTACATGTAAGATTGTCAAATAATATCAACTACTCAAAATGTATTTGAGTCTAACAGTTTGGCTCATGGTTTTATTCAAGACAGTTCCATCCATTCTTTTTTGTTGTAGTCTTATCTGCGAGGCAAGCAGTACAGCGGTGCTGAGAACAGCGATCTCTGGTACCATGTCAACAAGGTAGAAGGCGGATAAACTAATGGATAATTGCTGGGTTACTGAATAACCTCAGCTAAAGGCTTACTCCTAGTCTTTACTGCATTATCATTCAAAAAAAGCTTTAAATGATGACAATTAACACTAGTCTATCATGGACATATTTCTGTAATGCTGAACATTGTTCTAGCTTCACAAATACTCCCTGATAATAAAATACAAGTACAAACCTGATAAATCCTTACTGTTTCAGTAATAAATAATTTGCATAACGTTAAACTTGCATAGATATCTCTCCAATGATGTCACTGCCTACAGAATTTTGCACAATGTGCGCACACATACCTGATGGCATTGAATACGCAGTTGTAATTTTCCTATGAAGTTGGCTGTCTTTGACAAACTATATTGTATTTTAGAGGGATTATTATGTTTGTCGTCACTAGAGATACTACATTTTAGAAAGCAAGATTGCAGTACTAAGTACAGATAAAACAATTTAGTGAAATCGAATAAAGACAATCTCATTAGCAAATGTTTTAAATGTTCATCACTTTGAAGTACAATTTATGTGCTCATCATTCAGCAACCGCATGATTCAAAGTTTTTGTCCCTTCTCAGGAAATGAGGGAGGCTGGAGTTGACCTTGGTGATGGGATTACAGACATAGCAACCATCATGGACACATGGACCAATCAGATGGGCTTCCCTGTTGTCACGGTAACAAGGACATACTCTGGGCAAGCCAATAAGATCACTGCTACAGCTACACAGAAGAGATTCCTGGCAGACCCGACTTCAGACACGACGTCACCATACCCAGACCTTGGGTGAGTTAATCAAGCTCTTTAGAATTAAAGCAGTAAAAGCTGCTGGAAAGGTTTGCGAATTCAACCTGAAAGGCAAATAATGCCAGGGTTTTCAATAACTCACAGGTGTATTCTACCCCCAACCCCTTGCCCCCAACCTGACCGACCCTTATCCCATGTCACAGACTACACCCTCCCCCTCAAGAGTTTCACATGTTTGAAAATTAAAAACGTATGTGTTATGAACCAAATGATTCATTGTTCTTTTTAAAGATGAGGGATTAACTCAGTTTTTGGAAGTGGAATTGGCATAGATCAGTGTAAGAAAAAATAAATTTCTTTATGAAATAAATATTTTTTTTTTTAAATGAACCAATATATGTTAAAAATAAAATTTCTGTTGCTAAATTTCATTGATTTGTAGATACAAATGGCATGTGCCGTTGACTTACACAGCAGGAGGTAATCCAGACTTCGCTAGTCCCGAGAGTCACTGGATGAGACCTGATCAAGAAACCAGTAGGTCAAAGTTTTTACATTTGGTGAAACCCTGTGAAGATGTCGGTGTCATTTTTATATGTTGAATAAGGATCATTGAATATGGTTTGGTTGGTTCGGAGACTTCTCTTTACGGAATAAAAAAAACTAGAGGATGAATTCTTCTAGCAAATGGTACTACCTTCACCAAGTCCTGGCTGCTGCTTACACTGGGCCTGCAGCTTAAATAAACTCACTCTCTGGGAATCCTTTCCATATTAAATCAACCCTTTCTGGGATAAAGGGCATGCATTCATTATTGTGCTTATAAAACTTTGATACGAAGGTCTCTCTATCTACCTTTATTCACCAGCTGAAATGGTCTTAGATGGCGCCGGTGGTGATAATGACTGGTTTTTGGTCAACGTGGATGAGAGAGGTTTTTACAGCGTCAACTATGATGCCAAAAACTTGGCTTTACTCAGCGCACAGCTGATGACAAAACACACGGTACATAATAAATATTGAGCAGATGAAAAGCTGGAGTTTCTTGATTTAAATTCATTGGATGAGAGAAAACTTGAAAAAAACAACTTTGGATTAAACTTTGAAACAGTAAAGAACAGACTGCTTTATTGACCTGATTGAAAAACTTTGAAGGTGTATGTGACGTTGGATTGAATCAAGATCTTTCTTGAATGCAAAGGAGACAAACTTTGGTAATACATTAACTGTACAACAATCTGAAATACCATTATTGTGGGCAAAATACGAAAGAGAGGTTTCATAAAAATACCAGAAACATTTTATTGCAGGTGATATCTGTACCGAGTCGTTCAGCCCTTCTCTATGATGCCTTCAACTTGGCGAGGTCTGGGGATCTTAGCCAGACCAAAGCTTTGGATCTGACATCTTACTTGGATGAGGAAAGAGACTATGTTCCTTGGTATACTGTTGACCGCGTCATGGGTTATATTGGGGATAACTTGGCTCTTTCAGATGCCAATGAGAACTTCATGGTAAGTGATAGTTTTAAAATGCTGCTCTATCTGTCTTTTAGCTTCATCAACTTCACAAAATGAAGTCAGAATTTTCATTCCATATTTTACTGGCATTTTTTTAATGGCATGTTGCTTTCGACATTGTTGAACATCTTTTTCACTGGCAATGTTCTCAGTGAATTTGTCCATGACAATTTTGTGTGCTGTGTTTTCTGTAGGAGTACATGAAGGAGAAAGTGACTCCAATGTATACTTATACAGGATGGGATGATGAAGGAGATCATCTGAAACGGTCAGTTAGTAAACCTTTGCTTGCATTCGGTCCTTAAGCAACTGCATATCCTGTGTTTTGTGCTGAATAAACCTTTGTTTTCTTCCTTTTTTGTTTTAGCTAAGATTATCAAATGAAAGTGCTGGATTAAGTCACCATTTTAATGAGATGACATCAAAATGATAAATCTAAAGAAAAAATGCTGTCTTTCATTTGTTTTAGTCTTTTTATTTTTTGTTTGTAATGACCAGGTTTGGTTAATTTGCAGCTGTGTAATATTAGTGTGGAGAAGAAGCCAGGAGAGGGGCAGTGAACATGTTTAGCTTCACTTTACTATTATTGCAAACAAAGGGTGTTTGCCACTTTGAGCAGAGAAAGAAAAAAAAATTGTTTTGTGTATAAATTGATCTGATTTCCTGATTACGAGTTCCTGACAACGTAAATTTTGCTTTAAAATTTTTTTGAAAAGTCAATTTCTGGTTGTCATATATTTTGTAGGTTGGGTCGTTCAAGGGCCATCAGTTTGGCATGCAGATACCGCAACACAGATTGTGTCGAGAAGTCTGAAGTGCTGTTTGAAGATTGGATGAACAATCCTACTGACACTACGTAAGTTGACTTATCAGCATCTAAATTTGAGGACTCTATGCCTAATAGTCAAGTACAGCAAATGCAACATATTGGGGCACAATAACAGCATTAGTCCTGGTTATAGGGAACATTTGCAAACATCAAAAAACGAAACTACCAAATTGTTGTGAAATACCTTACTGGACTGTTAGTGAGTGACAGTCTAAAGCATCCTGTAAAATTATGGCACCTGGTGTGCTGTCATTTTCAAGAAAAGTGGTATTTTTGTATCAATTTCCAACACTGGTTGGCCGACCAGCGTTAGAAAAAAACTTTTTTTTTTCAAGTACTGCCCCAAATTTACCGTATTTAGTCTGCATTTTGTTTGCAAATGATTACACATCTATGAATGTGTACAAGCCTTCTAGACTGGTTCCCTGACCTTACAATTCCCTGGCATCTTTAAATTGCTCCATTTCAATTAAAGTGGGGTCAGGAACTAGACTACAGGAACATGATTGTTTTTCTTGGTTTTTCCAGCATCTATGAACACAACATTTCAAACAAGTAAGTGTAACAATATTTGCTATGAAATACTAACCCCCCATATCCATCGATTTCTGAAAATTACAGCAAAAGCCAATGTTGTATTCCCTTTATTTCAAAGGTCATTTTTGATTTTGCAAATCCGTTGGAATTTAGTCTGTCATTTGCAAGCTCTGACCATTGCATGCATGCGATGTTTCCTTCAATTATGAGGGGTCTATTAGCTAATATTTATGTTGTCACAAGTTCGATACTTTATGTCTATAACTTCTATGATGTAGTCCAATCCATGCTCGAATTTTAATAACTCAATTTTTAAATTTTCTTGCAGTATTCAACCTGATCTCCAATCCACGGTGTTTTGTACAGCCATTGCCGTGGGTGGATCGACTGAATGGGATGCTGCCTTTGCAGCTTATAATGATTCTAACACAGTCTCCTCACTCAAAGATGTCTTAGAGTCAGCCATGGCATGCAGTAAAGATAGAGACACTCTACAAAAGTAAATAATCTTATTTGGTTTCTGTACAGCTACATTTGTTATAGCAAGTCATGGTACTGTGATTTTAATCATCAATTACACTCGGCGCATTTAGTTCACTTGTGATTACATGCTGTTGCAGTGGGTGTTCAGACATCAGAAGATGCAATCATTTTTTGTTTCTGCACACCATGTGCATTTTTTGCAGCACTATTTTAACTTTTCACAAAATCATGTTTATGACGGGTGAAAATATACAATTTGACGGCATTGACTGAACATGGTACAATGCATTACTGTTAAACTTAACTTAAAAATGTGCTTTTTAAAATAGGATGTATTGCTCCCTCATTAGACGGCTATAGGGTTGGTATCAACTTATCCCTTCCCTCACCTTAAGAATTATCATGAAGTGATGAATGTGCTCAGATTGACTTTTCATTTTATAGATAAATACAACCTCCCTTTTTCATTGATACCAGGTATCTGGAAAAAGTTCTTGATACCAATCTGATACGAGCTCAAGATGGTCAAGCAGTGGTTTCAGCAGTAGCAGGCAACCCGGAAGGACGGACCTTGGCATGGGACTTCTTTGTCCAGAATTGGGCCTTCTTCAGAGAAACGTAATACTTGCACTTAGTTTTGTTCTGTGGTAACACTGTACTCAGTTTCTGTAAACACAGGTTTGTCAAAAAAAAAACCAACAAGGCAACCTCATATTTCCAATATCCAGGAACCTTAACCATGGCTAGGAAAAGTTGTTAGAAGGAAAATGATACCAAGAAGTTTTGATTCAGTTCTGTAGTTATGATTCCAGCAACATTTTTGTAAACCAAAGTTAATGGTTATTTGGTTTTGGGTGAATAACACAAACATGACCAGGATTGAAATCATTAGTGCATGACAGGGATAATCCTAAATTGAGCCCCCGATTTTGGTTGACAAAAATGATGCTGGAATCAAAACTACTGGACCGAATTGAGGGTTCTTTGTATCATTTCCCTTCCAACATAATTTCCTATCCACAGTGTAGGTCTCTGAAGAGGGGAAGTATGAAGTTGTTTTTTTTGACCACCCTGTGTTAGAATGTGACTCTGCCTAAAAGGTTGGACTTAGTTATGCAGTTTACATTTAATAACCATAAAATACTGAAAAGGCTTTGGTCAATCATCAGAATTTCATGCAAGAACTATAGATGGGCTGTGTTTCTTGTGTTTTAGAGACAGTGAATGAAATAAGGTATTCATGTACCAGTTTGCATGGGTGAATATTGTAGTTTGTGAATGATCGGTCTTATCTCAAACAAGTCTAATGCAAGCGTTTAGAAATAACCAGACAGTCAGTTAACCTACATGAAGTTGCGTTTTCACACTTCACACAAAAAGCCTTTAAACCCAAAAACATTTTACAAAGCCTTGCTGTGTAAAGTGTTTATCGGGGAACTTTAAGCTTCCCACGAGGGGCCATCTTGTTATATTGTACAGTTTACATGACTGTAAATTTGACTCTCCGTATATTTATTGAAGGTATGGAAATAGTGTGTTTTTGCTTGAAAACGTCGTGACGGCAGTGACTAATGACTTCAACACCCAAGCTGAGCTTGATAAGGTACTTGTGACGTGTCGAGGTTTTTTGTGTAATTGCCTTGTATTTATAAGTTCTGGTCATTCATAACAGATAAGTCTCCATTATGAGTCTTGTCATTTGTGTTATGAGTCTTGTCATTTGTGTTACGAGTCTTGTCATTTGTGTTATGAGTCTTGTCATTTGTGTTATGAGTCTTGTCATTGTGTTATGAGTCTTGTCATTTGTGTTATGAGTCTTGTCATTTGTGTTAGGAGTCTTGCCATTTGTGTTATGAGTCTTGTCATGTGTGTTATGAGTCTTGTCATTTGTGTTATGAGTCTTGTCATTTGTGTTATGAGTCTTGTCATTTGTGTTATGAGTCTTGTCATTTGTGTTATGAGTCTTGCCATTTCTGTTATGAGTCTGATCATTTCTGGTATGAGTCTTGTCAGTTATGTTATGAGTCTTGTCATTTGTGTTATGAGTCTTGTCATTTCTGTTATGGGTCTTGTTATTTATGTTATTAGTATTTATGTTAATGAGTCTTGCCATTGATATATTGTGTTTGTTTTGTTTTCATCAGGTGAAACGATTCATGGCAGAGCACCCAGATCAAGGCACAGGCTCCAGAGCATTCACCCAATCACTGGCCGTGATCAGTGCCAATATCAGATGGATGGATCAAAACTATGATGAGGTAGCTAAATGGCTGCGACTGCATGTGTAATGTTGCCTTGATCAAATTGCCATCAAGTTACTGATTCATCAACCTGTGTATTAAGAGACCAGAAAAAATACTTGAGCTCCTCCACTATTATCTTTTTTTCCCCAAAAATTTCGACCTATGTCATAATTGCTACTTTTTGTGTTACGAACTCTATACATGTACATGCATTCACAAAGCGTGTATTTTGATTACTTAGTACATGTACATTTTTTACATGCTGGTGTAGTTAAATGCAAAAAATATAAAATGATCACTTTTAGTTTAGTGTTAAGTTTATTTTCAAGTAGATATTAGCACTGATAATGTGCGCTTAATAATTTGTAAATTTAAAAAAGTCAATGGCAGTATATTCTTTTCGAAATTTAAAATCATTCTCTGGAAATGGCATATATAGTTGTGTGGCCTTAGTTTATGAATCAAGTGTTTTTAAATCAGAGGACTTGATATAAAGTCGGAGGTTTACGTTGCTTATATATTTCACCTACAGAATTGCATCAAAAACAAAAATAAAAATTCTTTCCGGATTACAATCCGAGTGTTGATATCAAAAACTTTGGTGAATTACCTCTTCGACACCATTTCTTCTTAAAATTGACCATTTTTAAAATATAGTAGGCATGGCATGAATTTACGATCCAAATTCAACAAATTTCATGAAAGCACGGATCCCTCAAACTGGACCTGTTTCATGAAGAGTTTCCGATGTTTTGTGGACATTTTCAAAATATGGCATTTTCTTATACCAGACTTTTCCACACCAAATTAAATACATTTTCAGTTCAGTTTGGACTTCTTTTCAGTCCTGTTGTGACTAATGTTCAGTCCTGTTCGGCCTAATTTTCAGTCATGTTTGAACAAATCATTTAGTCAAGTTTGAGCTCTTCTCAGTCATATTTTGACTATTTTTGTCATATTTCAATAGTTTTCAGTCATCTCTAAACTTTTTGACTTATTTTCAATAAAGATTTCCACAGATTTTCGGAAGTGTTGTTTCAAGACTCGTTTCAGTTTTTGCATGCTGATTAATGCTCCTCTCACCATTAAAAGCATTTCTGCATAGTTTGGAGAAAAGTCATGTTTTGGCCAAATTTCCAAAAAAAGTAAGGCTAACCCCTTGTTTTTTTTTTCAATTTTGGCCAAAAAATGAAATTGCCCGAAATTAGCTGGGAAGCTGCCTAGAGGACCCTATAACACATTCCGATTCGATTTCTGGACAGATCAGCTTTTAAAAAGGATATTTTGACAAAAGTTAACGGTAAAAACAGTGTAAAATATTAATTTGTTTTTCACCAAAAATTGATGATTTGGGCCAAAATCTTTAAAATATTGGGTGTTTGAATGCTGATTGATGCTCCTCTCACCTTTAAAAGTATTTCTGCATAGTTTGGAGAAAAGTCATTTTTTGGCCAAATTTCAAAAAAAAGTAAGGCTAACCCCTTGTGTTTTTTTTTCAATTTTGGCCAAAAAATGAAATTGCTTAAAATTAGCTGGAAAGATGCCTAAAGGACTGTAGAACACCTTCCGATTCGATTTCCAGACAGATCAGCTTTTAAAAAGGATATTTTGACAAAAGTTTGCGGGGAAAAAAACAATCTAAAATATCTTTTTTTTCCAATAAAAATTGATGATTTCAGCCAAAATGTTTCAAATATTAGGCGTTTGAATGCTGATTGATGCTCCTCTCACCTTTAAAAGGATTTCTGCATAGTTTGAAGAAAAGTCATCTTTGGGCCAAATTTCATCAAAAAAGTAAGGCTAACCCCTTGTGTTTTTTTTTCAATTTTGGCCAAAAAATGAAATTGCTTGAAATTTGCTGGAAAGATGCCTAAAGGACTGTAGAACACATTCCGATTCGAAATCCGGACAGATCAGCTTTTAAAAATGATATTTTGACAAAAGTTTGCGGTAAAAAAAACAAGAGTGTATATAATGATTAAGTGCCTGGCTTAAGGGCACAAACGGCGGGCTGGCCACGAGCGAAGCCAGCTGTTTCCGATCATTAGTTAGAGGGCGCTATATCTAAAAACAAATACTCCAATCAAAGAATGAGGGCGCTGTTGCCTGTAATTTGAATTACTTAATATACACGTGGCGCTTTATATGGCTGCATCCGAATCAACTGCCTAGAGCTAGGTCTAGGTCTGTGCCCTTTGAAAATACGCGGAGACGCGCTGACAATAGACGTAGCCGTAGCTCTGGAAGCCCGTTTCGGACACGGCCATAGCAATTAAGCGGCCGAATCAACGGGGCGCCATTAAATGAGTCGAAGCATGCGTATATGACGATATACAAAATACAAATTGTGGATATATCCTGTCGTAATTCGATCAAGCACATAAACTTCCCTTCATCAATTCGTCAGAAATTACGGAAGTGTTAAAGGGACATAATACAAACTAAATAAATAATAATAGTTATAATTATGAATTTATATGAAGTCATAATCATGAGATTTAAGTCATTATGATTGAATAATTGCTAAGTCGTAATTATGAGATAAAAGTCATAATTAAGACTTAATACTAAGTCATTATTGTAAGTACATGTATAAGTCATAACAATGTCTTATGATAAGTCATAAGTATGATTTTTTTAGTTTGTATTTTGTCCTTTTAACACCTCCGTAACACTGGTGAGAAATAGAACTTGCCGCGTTTTTTTTTATGTCAAAATCTGGGAACCAGACTAATAAAGTAATAGTACATAGTAGTACACCATAATGACGTTCGCCACAGACTTGGGCATTTTTTCTCAACTTGGATGATTATTTTGCGCTACAAAAATCCTACAAATCATCTCTCAAAAGGGTTGACTGTTTTGACCAGAACTCGAGGTGTCCTAAAGATAAAGATTACCGACTTCAGGAGTAACACCAACGAATCGGTTCCTCCCGCCACTGGCACGGGACATGGACTGGCCCAGCGGAGTCTGCTTGACGAGCCAGCTGAGACTGCATTTGTGACTTCAACCGTACCGTACCTCCCGACAAGATTCTGTCAAGTTTTACGTGCATGAAAAAAAACAGTGAACTGAGATTTGACGGGTCACTTAACTTCCTCCATTCAGACATTTTGCATTTGGAACTGGAATGTTGAACATGTTGAATCATGCTAAATCTGCAGTCTGCACTGTTGTGTTGCAGTGCATGTGAATAAGGTGAGTGAAACATTGATAACAATGATATACGCGCTCCTATTTTCCTATATATTGCAAGGCGTGCATCCTAAAAAATGACATACTTTCACTGGGGTCGTAATCTTTGATGCACGAACCTTACTGCAGCAGCCGAAACAAATCACACATATTGCTTTACCGGGAATTCAGGCAAAAAATGAAGGGAAAAAAAGTATGTTTTTTACAGCTATTCCTGCAGAAATCAAAAATATGACAGATAGTGACCTTTCTTGGTCTCCCACTGTCGTCAGTATTAAAGTTAATGTTTTGGAATTTTTTGGTCATAAGTTGTAAAATCCGACATCTTGAAAACTGTCTCTGTTGATTGGGATGATCATAATAACAATATTATCGGGATAGATACATTTCCTAGGTAAATATGTATTACATGTATTTAGCCTAGGCCTTTTGTATAAATTACCAAAACGAGGATACTGAACATAATCTGGGGAAATTACGAAAAGTGTATTGGCATTGAAAAAAGAAAGTAAAAAAAAAGCTAAAATATGTTTGAAAAGCTCAAGGAAATATATTTTCCTAAAGCCAAGAAGTCTAAGTTATAAAAAAAAAAAAATGTGTAATGAGTTACATGACCCGTACAGCACAGATTTTTCATGAAGCGTCCCCTGTCTACAACGCCAAAACTGCACGCTTTGGAATTCCCTGCTTTTTTTGTGGCAGACAAATAAAGAGATTTCGCTTTGTTAATTGGTATGGTGGAAATATTTTTCAACTACATGTACATGTAATTAAGTACTCCAAATTTACCATTTTTTCCCAGTCCAAAGTTTGTTTGCTAAGGACTACCGAAGTGTGACATTTAAAACTGGAAAATGAAGTGCAAACGAATGGAGTACGCGCGCGTGTTGGTTCACGGGCTGAATCAGGCGCTTAATGACTTTAACACATATTTTGTGTGTGTGACGTATTCACTTTGGTTAACTCCATTGGTTACAACATGTTCATGAACGGGAGCAAGCCACCTTACAATTTTCTGGCATCTATAAATTTAGTATCCATTTCATCTTAAGTGGAGTCAGGGAACCAGACTACCTTAACATTTTTGTTTTTCTTAGTTTTCTCAGCTTTTTGAACACAAAACCTCAACCATGTCTGTGAAATAATATTTGATCTATTGCAATATACTAACCCTTCAAATAAATCAATTCTGAAACTACAGCCAAAGTCAATGATGTACATTCCCTTTAATATGTATTGTATTAAAATATGGAAAATATAAGTATATTAATGTATTAATATACTTTACAGTACAATAAATTATTTTGTTAAAAAAAAGCATCTTTTACGGTGTGATAAATTTCAGTAAATGTTCTTTGTACACATACAAGTTATTTCTGGCTTGATGACGTCAATATACAAAAATGGGAAGTAAATACTGTATTTACCTGTGTACTCCATCTCACCAATTATCTTTGCCGGGACGTGGAGGGTGACGGAGCAGGGAGCTGCGCTACCCGCTGGTTCATAAATGCTCCCTTTTTATGTCGAAGGATTTGTCCCAACAGGCCCTTGAAACTATTGACTGTTTTCAGTCAGATAGCTTCAGGAGGTAAACTGTTCCATGTCTATGATTCTCTGAGAAAAGCTGAATTTCCGGATGTGTTTGTAGATCTTGAATTGATGTCCCTACTTGTTGAGTTGCCGAAGGAGAAGAAATCACATGCCCTTAGTCGCTGCATGCCCTTCACAATTTTGAAGACCTCAATCAGATCTCTTCTGAAACGACAAGTCTGAAGGCTTGTGAGTGAGACCCAGCCTGTCCAGCCTCTGTTCGTACGGTAGGGGGCCTAAGTGTTGGAGCTCTGGAATTATCTTTGTGAAGCGACGCACAACTCTTTCCAGGACATCTACGTCTTTCTGTAACTATAGTCTCCATTGCCTGCATGGGAATTTGCTCAAAATGGGGCCAGATGAGTGACTTGTACAACTTCAGCATGATGCTTGCATTTTTGCATGAGAAGGTACGCTTGACCAAACCAAGGATACGATTGGCTTTGGAAGCTGCTGCTCCAACTTGCTTGCTGACACTAAGAGACTGATGAATTATTACTCCTACATGTAGGTCCTTTTCTTGTGATATAGATTGGACTGGATCACCCCCATGAAGTAGTCAAGATTTCGGTGCCCGAGAGAAAGACATTTACATTTCTCAGCATTAAACAACAAATGCCACTCCGAAGACCAATGATGCATGATATTAAGATCCTCTTGTAGGTTGTTAGCTTCCATTGCAGATAAAACCTTACGAAACACTTTTGTGTCATCTGCAAACTTTAACAAGTGACTGTCAACTTCCTGGCCGATGTTGTTGATGTAGATGATGAACACTGTTGGCCTAGGACAGAGCCCTGTGGTAACCCACTTTTCACTCAACTCCAGTTGGAGCTGCAACTGTTGATTATCACACGCTGTTGACGGTCAGACAACCACGTTTCAATCCATCTCAGGACATTAGATGAGATACCTTGGGCTTGGATCGTCTTGACAAGATGAACATGAGGGACCTTGTCAAACGCTTTACAGAAGTCAAGGTAAAGAATATCAACCGGGTTGCCTTCATCTACATCATTTGATATTTCCACCTAAAATATCAACAGATTAGTGAGACATGATCGACCGTTTGTGAACCCATGCTGAGACTGGATCCTTGATCAACTTGAAATCATTACATGTAAGATGGTCGCAGGCGCGTTTCTAGAGCCGATATTTTTTAAGGGTCTAACAGGATGGATCCAGAATTATTTCCAGGGAGTCATGCTGAAATGTAGACCAGTTATTTTCTCCGGACGCTTAGACCGCCAAAAATCAGGGGGGGGGGGGGGGGGGGGTTGGCTCGCGCCATATTTTCAATGGGGAGCGCTCATAAAATCCTATAACCAGGCACACACTGCACACAACTGTATATTAACTTAAAGTGTACAAATGCACCCTTCTTACGACTATTTATTTTAATAGGGGAGACCGTTCGCTTGTATGTCACATTCTTACATTTTGCTAGTGCAATTTTTTTATGGATTTTTTTTTTTGGGGGGGGGCTAGACAAAATAAACGTAAGCCCCCCCAACCCCCCTAGCCCCTAAGACTCCATAACCTTACTCAATTGTGATGTCAGGCTAACTGGTCGACAATTGGATTTACAACTCCTGGAACCCTTTTTAAACAACAGGGCTGCATCAACATGGCACTTCAGAACTTTTGAGGCTCTCGTTGAAGTTAAGCAACGTACTATGTTTAAAAACATGCAAAATATAAGTGTTTGTATTCATAACACCTAACATCCACTTTGATGATGTCACAGTATTTGGAAGCAAAAGGTGAACATTGTAATAGATCTATATCGCTATTTGGGCTACGAAGATATCAATATATATGAGATGGATTGGCATTTAAAAAAAACAGGGCCTCCTCCTTCCTTTTTTTTCAAAAGGAAAGATGCTAAACTGTTTCTTTTTTTCTTTGGCCTAATATTGATATGGTCTCCATCACTGTCATTTTACTAATAGGCAAATTTTAGAAGAAAAATTATCAAAAATCTCACCTATTTCTGCGACTATAGAAATCACAATTAACATACCTTTTTCTCTTGCGAAAATCATGGATTGCTTGGTCTCAATCAAAAGAATGTTCTTTTTTCAACAATATTGACCCTCTATTGTTGAAAAGTGTACACCTCATGATGGATTTAATGACCCCAAAAGAAAACAGAAAACTAAATAAATTTTTTTTTTCAAATAAAGCTCACAGGGAACTGACTTGAAGATGAATTTTCAAAGGATATTTTCTACAACTTTTTCTTGGAAAGTAGACAAACCAAGCTTGCAGGAGCAGTTTTTTTTTTAAACTGCACTTGGATTTATTTATCAAGGATTGAAGTTTTGAGAAATAGAAGTATCATTTTCCTCTATTTTGTGATGGAAATTTGAGTTCCCCTCTGTTACGGTTCTTATGCTTCAAAGATTTTGTTTTTGGTTGACTATGAGGTCTTGTGTCGTTCCTATCCACCACTACAAATTTTCAAACCAAAAGATGAAACATCAGTCTTGCACCATTTTGAAAAAAAAAGATGATGAAATGTCCTGTCTGTCACAAAAACACATGTAAAACTTGTTTAGTTTTTACATGAAAAGATCTTTGTTCAAATTTGAATTATCTATCAAGGTGACTTCACCTAGACAGTAAAATGAAAATATCCTTTGAAGTATAGTCGATCTCATATTTCATTCATCTCAAACTCTGTCCTGTCTGTCACATGTTACCCATTTGTTAAGTATTTTTGTCCCGTCTGTCACAATGTTTCAATCACCAAGGTAAAAAAGTTGAACATACATTTTTGTAGACTCTTTGGGTTTTTAATATACTAATGTACATGTCCTTAAAAATAATAAATGCTTGTGCCTACATTTTATTCAGGACATAAAAATGTCATATTTTGCCCATTTGCTATATTTTTGTCCTGTCTGTCGCATTATTTTCAATCACCTGTTAAAAAAAATAGAACATACATTTTTGGAGACTCTTCTGGTTTTTAATATGCTATACATGCACATGTACATATGCACATGTACATGTCCTCAAAATAATAAATGCTTGTTCCTACATTTATTCAGCATATAAAAATGTCCCGTCTGTCACATCCCGTCTTTCACAACATTAATGAGTCTGTCATTTCCAGTTCTCTGTTTTGAATTACTAAGTAAAGTGTTTACTGATTATTGGCATAAAAGTGATTAATTTTAAAAGAAAAAAAAGTTTAATTTAACAGGGGAACAGAACTTTTTTCAACGAAAATCATATTCAAAATGTGGAGTGTAATTTCTGTCCTGTATGTCACGCTTTCACTTTTTCACTTATAATATACAGCCACTGAATCCCCTTGTTTCATGGATTGTTTTTTAATTTGAAATATAGAGTGTTTACGTGACTTCATACGTAACTTAGGTAGGCCTTTGAGAAAAATGGTAGTGTAAATCTGTACTGTCCGTCACGCCGGAATTGGCCAGATCATACACTGCTAAAAAATTATTTCCTTACATTTCTTAATACACATGTATAAAATATAGTTTGTGTTTTAAGAAATATTTTCTTGTGTCACTCCCAAGAAAGTGTTCTTTGAAATTTTTTTTTTCTAGTTTAAGAATACCATTTTAATGTTTTCTTGAAAACATTATCCTGACGTCACAAGTTATAGAGCTCCCTTCTTTGTTAAACTGTCAATAAAAACAATTGTTAGAAGTTTTGAATTCCCATGAAGCAACACTATTGTGAATAAACATTAAGGGACGTAAAATTATTCAGAACAGAAAATGATTGCTGTGACCCATTTTAAACATTACCCATATGGGATACAATATAATATATTTGCACTTTTACAGATTTGGGATGATGATTTACATATGTAAGTACTGTATATTTAAATTCATCATGACAAGAAATGCAGTGGTCTATAATTATTGTCGATAAAATCTGTTCCTTAGAAATTTAAGTGTGGTGTCTCAAAAAATGTGTTGTTCTTTTTCAAGAAAATTGTACCTGTTTTGAACAGTTTGCATTTAAATACAGCCATTCTTTTAAGCAAACCCCTCATTTCTACATCCTGTCTCCTTTTTGTTCTTTGTATTAACAGCAAGGTAGCAGTCAGCCGGCCGGGGAGCCAGCCAGCCAGCCAGTCGGGGAGCCAGCCAGCCGGGGAGGGAGCCGGGGAGCCAGCCAGCCAGCCAGCCAGCCAGCTGGCTGGAAACAAGTCAGCTAGATGTGTTCACTAAGGTAGGACTAACCCTTTGTTTCAGCCATTAGCGCTCAAATTGAGCCAGTGAACACCCAAGACCCAGGATCTCAAGACCCAAGTACAGTTTGCAAGTGGAGTCGTTCGATGGATTTCTCAGAGTGAGCCAGATTTTTCTTGTTCCCGTTCCATTATTGTGTGTACAACTGAAACCACCCTTGAGAAATGTAATTGCAAATCTTCTACGACATCTCTCATGAGTAGGGTTTACACTTTATAAACCTCTAAAGTACGGTTGAAAACAAATCAAAATTTTCATATGCTTTCAGAAAAAAAATTAACTCTCACTTTTCTCTTGTAGTGTGAGCATATTTTGTTTTGAGGATTGAAAAATAATCGTCATATAAAAAAAATGTATTGGAATTCTATTTTCACCGTAAGAATTTGACATTAATTTGACAAAAAATTAACTCTCACTTTTCTCTTGTAATGTGAGCATATTTTGTTTTGAGGATTGAAAAATAATCGTCATATAAAAAAAATGTATTGGAATGCTATTTTCACCGTAAGAATTTGACATAACATTTTTCCAGTGTGGTTCAGATAGGTGTTGTGTCCATGTGGGTTCAGTCATGTGGTTGCTAAGGCAAAGCTTCTGCCGTTGTGAAGCAAAGCTAATCTACTTAAGTACTTAGACGCTATAGCAGAGCAGTGAAATTCATGCACCACAAAAAAATCATGGCCTTTGGAACGTTGTGTTTCTTATGCAAAGTATGATTGAAAAGTTAAATGATAATGGAAGAAGAAATTCTTAGCTTCATGTCAGTAAAAATATTGCCGTTTTCATGGATGCCAAAACGTCAATACTGGTGACTGGTATAGCTGACCTTCGAAAACTTCCCCAAATCTCTGTATCTTTTTCTCTAGGAATTTCTCAAAATTGTTATTTCGCGAGAAGTTGAACACTTATATCATCTAAGTATATTCCGAATTTCAGCTTAATATGTTGTTGCAAACGCTAGTGCTACAATTTGAACCAACCATCTCCATGGAAAATATCGACGATGATTTCTGCCAACCCAAGTAACATGCATCGTTCAGCAAAGCTCCTTAGGTGCTACGGTTGACCGATTTTGGCCAAGCCACGCAATTTCGTATTGTAGATTAGCATATTCATCAGTGTCTCTCTGCGTGTTTTGGCACGAGTCTCGGTATCAACCAATGGAAGCTGGCGAAAAGGGTGATATTTATCAATTAACTCGTGAAGGAGGCTTTTCTCAAAATTTTGCTGCACACCATAATGATTAATATTCGTGAGGCTTGAAAAGAACAGCTGTTACAAACGACAGTGTTACAATTCTCAATGATGCACGTACTTAGCCAGGACTATTTATCCAATTTTAACGAAAGTTATGAACACATCACAACGATTTTTAGCACATACTTGGATCATTATGAGTAAGGTAAGCCCTGAAAGTTTCATGAAGATACGGTTTTCGAAACGGGAGAAATCAATTTTCAAGGATGAAATGTTGTGTAACCTTAGAAATCGCCCTTGGCAACCACATGACTGGGTTGGTGGTGGTGCATGTATGTGTTTTGGGGTGGTGGTTTTTCCACAGGTCGTCGGCTCAAATTGAGCATGTGTCATCGGCTCAAATTGAGCGTATGCTGCAAACACTCCAGGATCAAGATGGATTATGGGATCTGTATATCCCTACATCCAAACGCAACACCAGCAGGACTATGGGATCATCTATATCCCCGTGTCCATCTAGGGGTGGATCTTGGGTGGCAATCGTGGGGGGGGGGGGGGGGGGGGAATCTACTCCATGGGAAGCAAAATTTGATAATTTTTGGCCTCAGTACTATTAGTGGGAAACTTGCCCCCTGGATCTGCCCCTGCTGCAAGGCTCCAATAATTTTTACTTAATTAGCTTGTGCACTGCCTTTTTATGGCATAAACATTCTTTAGAAGTAAACCCCTCATTTTAGACTGTCATCTTCGAATCGATAGCAAGACAACAATCAGCCAAGCCAGCCGGGGAGCCAGCCAGCCAGCCAGCCATCGGAAAATCGTTTTTTTTTTAAAATAAATTGGATCACCAATTAGTGAAATGAAAATTTCACTCCCTAAATAGGGTTTTTTTTTTAGTTCAGGGGATCTGCTATATCCCGCTGAAAACTTATAAGGCTATGGGATCTCCTATATCCCTATGCCGTTAGGGCTTAGGGTGGTGCGGCGGTATCGATTACTAATTGGAGTCTGACTGGGTGCTTCAATTGAGGTGCGGCGAAAATCCAGCACAGATTCAAGGGGCGAGTTGCGTCCGCGTGGTAGGTCCGCCTTCCACGTGGGGCGTGGGTCCTACGCAGCGGCCTGGAAACCCTAGGATGCCGTGCCATAAAGGAGCAGGTAGTGCGTCCCTCTTTATAGGGGCGTGGCCCTGTATTCACAGCCGGCAAACGCTGCTACTTCCTATCAGACCGCATGAACCCGTAAGGGGGATGGACTTAGGGGGGCACGCATATAGGTTAGGGTGCTTTCCTGGTCCTTCGGGGCTGGGCGGGCGGACCGGACAGTCGATAACTGTGTCTGGCCCTCCGGGGCCTACCTTTTATCCAGCAATGGGCCTGACGATACTGAAAGCGTGTTGGGGCTGGTATCCTGGGACCTTCTCGTGGTGGCCCTGTTTAAACAGACCTTACCAGGATATTTGACCTGCTCAGTGAACAGGAATCAGTTAATCACAATTTGAATTCGTCATTGTTGGATTAACTTAAAAAAAAAAAAAAAAAATCTGTTTTCTAATAACAAAAGATATAAATCTCTGAACACTATACCATTTTGGTCCAAATTTGGCATTTCCATTTCATCCTATTTGAAACCCATTTGAAAAATTGCTCCAAAAAGTTGTTTTCAGTAATTCTGAATCATGTTCACTGCGCGGATCACATCAATTCATATTTTATTTCCAAAAAGGATGGAAGATTAGGGGCTGATTGCCTTAAAACACCAAAAACTTTAATAAAAAAAAATTCAATTCCATGACAAGAGGAAGTTTTGCGAAAAGAAATTCAAATTTGCAGTCAAAATCCAATAAGATCTTATTAGCGATGAGATAACTGTGCTTCAGTTTTAAAAAATGAAATATTAAGAACATGGGAAAAAATAACCGGAAAAGAAATATTTGCAAAAGGAATTGAATTAAGAAAGAACATTAATTGTTGCTTTGAAAAAAAAAACATGCTTGGATCATTGTGCCAATTGGTGCACTCTTGAATATGGAATAGGGTTTGGTGTTGAAATAAAAAAGGATAAACAGTGCAAGAGAACTACCTAGAGTTGAAGAACATCTATCAAACATCACCGCAGAATTGTTTTTAATTTAAAAGACGATTCTGGTTAAAACATTTGGTAAAATTGTTGTATTTATTTATCTATTTCTTGAGGTAAATTTCATCTGACAGCACAAATGCTGGAGGCAGATGGCATCAGAGTCTAGAGAAAATTGTCTAATCAAAACTGAGCAGAGTGAACATCTTAGTGGTAAGCATAAGAATGAACAAACTTCTTTTTAACCTGGCTGATTTAATTAACAACTTTCCAAACCTAAAATCTAAATCCAATGTTTTACCACCAAAATTAGATCCTCCCAAGCTTACTTTTCTCCAAAAAAAGCCTCTTAAAAAAACAAAAAGAAATTAGCGCTTGAGAACCACACCTTGCCTTAATGTGTAAGAAAATACAATGTAGTATATTGCAACTGTTAATTTGCATTGCTGATATTTCTTGATTTATTTTTGTATTTTCAGCAGGTGTACTGACTACGAAAAGGCAAAATTATGGAGACCTTGGAACAAGATTGTATGTTTACTGAGGTAACTATTCTCAGTTGTTGTTGAATTATTGACTGAAGCAATCTTAATGAGACAATTTTCACTTGTGACTCGTTCTTGCAAAACCTGAAGGTTCTTGTAGGCCAAGGCAAGTAAAACACTAGTGCACTTTAGACCATGGAAATGGTGTATAACTGCTCAAAATGTTTGTTTAATCAATTTTGATACAGTTGCATTTCTACACTGGATGGGGTGTTTTGCAAATGAATTTTCTAAAATTGCAGGAAGCAACCAAATTTTCATTTGTTTTTGAGACCTTTCAATAATGTATTTCCTTAAAATAATGTCTTTCCAATATATCTCTGGCAAACAGTTGAATTGACACATCTAGATTCAATTTCAATATGGGAAAAAGTGCTACAGATATTTTATTATAAATGATACTTAAAAACCGTTTGCGTTCTTTTCTTGAAGGTTTTCCGAAGACGTCTTCTGGCAGAAACATCTTGGAGGACATTGGCCAAGAAGAAGGTACAAACTACATGAGGCTACAACATGAAGCTTCACTCTAACCTATGATGTCTACTTTTGGAAATTTTTCATTTCTCTCAAAATGCTTCTCAATTTGGAAAGGCCTTTGTCTATAAAACTAGGAAACAGTCAAAATCAGGCACAACTGAACCCCCCCCCCCCAATGTTATCATCTTTGCCCAAATATTCAAAACTGATTGGTAATGAGTGATATTAAATGTTTGACCACAAATCTCGGTAAAATGTAAAGTTAACCCCTTGTCATTTTTTGGCCAATTTTGCGTAATGAAAGTGAAATTGCTGCAAACTCACAGTGAAGATGCTCAACCTGAAGCACGTTTCTACACGTCTCCTGGATAGATAGGACAAAATCAATCAGTAATGAAATGTTTCTTCAAAAATCATTTACTTTTGTGCAATACATTCAAGTTGTTTATTGATGAATACTTAATGAATCTCCTCTTGCATCAACAGGGATTTCCGTGTCGTTTGTAAGAAAGTAACCCTTTGATCAATTTAGTGGAAAATGTAAGGTTAACCCCTTGCTATTTATAATTAAATTTTGCTACAAATCGCCTTGTCTTTATTTTAACCTGATATCAGAGGTGTCCTTGCTCACGTTTTGTAACCTTTGGAAAAGGCACTTTATAAATTATTATTACCTGTTGAAGATAAACATGTTTTTCTTCTCCAATATCTGATTAATTCAGAGATTCAATAAAACAAATATGATGAAAAAACAAGTATATTTTATACTGATATTCATTTGGCGTATTCTGAATGACAAGTTTGTTTCGTCAAAGTTACTTGTATGACATTCTTAATTCTTTTACCAACGGAAGTTGAAAACAAGTTTACTTATTGGTGTGTCAGAAGTTGAGTTATGCTACAAAACATGTACTTGTCCGTGTAAAATTTAAATCTACCTATTTTTATCCGACTTTATTTAATGAGTAAGATATTGAATAACAGCTGTTGAACTGTTTTTATTTAATGTTGAGAAACAAGTACTGGAATAAATACAGTAAAACTGATTTAAAGCCAATCTTTGGAGTCTTTATTATGAATGAATAATACAGTGAATTTAGCTCAAGGGGTGGTTGGGTTGAAAGACTTGGACACTGTTGATTGCCCTGGGAACAAGGTTTATGCCCTGGGAATGAGGTTAAAAGCCCTGGGAACAAGGTTGATACCCTGGGAAGGAGGTTAACAGCCCTGGGAACAAGGTTGATGCCCTGGGAAGGAGGTTAACAGCCCTGGGAACAAGGTTGATGCCCTGGGAAGGAGGTTAATAGCCCTGGGAACAAGGTTGATGCCACTGGGGATGAGGATGAAATATACTCACTAGAATATACAAACTCAAATCAATCATTTATTTGTACCATAACGCTTGTATAAACCAGATAAAGAATTTAAAAAACGGTTATCTTGCATTAATAAGTATTTCTAAGTTGTTTGCAGAAAAGTCAATTTTTGGCCCAATTTAACAAAAAATGTAAGGTTAACCCCTTGCAATTTTTTTCAATTTTGGCCGAAAAATAAAGTTACATAAAATTACACTAAAGATACCCAAGGGTCCCTTAAAGGGAATATACAACATTTGCAAACATCGAAAAATAAAACTACCAAGTTTTTACAAAATACCTTACCAAATGTCGGTAAAAATGTAAGGCTAACCCCTTGTTTTTTTTTCAATTGTGGCCAAAAAATAAAGTTGCTTAAAAATTACACGAAAGATGCCCAAGGGTCCCTTAAACACATTCCTACACATTTCCTGGCCAAAAAGTGCCATTTAGAAGAAAGAATGCATCAATATTTTAAGCAAAATAAGTCCAAAATGATAATTTTTGACCAAAAACTGGATTATTTTTGCCCAATTTCTCAAAATTCTCGATGTTTGAATACTGAAATGTGCTCCTGGTGCATCAAAAGGTATTTCTGAGTCGTTTAGAGAAAAGTCAATTTTTGGCCAAATTTCAGTAAAAATGTAAGGCTAACCCCTTGTTTTTTTTCAATTTTGGCCAAAAAATAAAGTTGCTTAAAAATTACACGAAAGATGCCCAAGGGTCCCTTAAACACACTCCTACACATTTCCTGGACAAAAAGTGCCATTTAGAAGAAAGAATGCATCACTATTTTAAGCAAAATGAGTCCAAAATGATAATTTTTGACCAAAAACTGGATTATTTTTGCCCAATTTCTCAAAATTCTCAAAGTTTGAATACTGAAATGTGTTCCTGGTGCATCAATAGGTATTTCTGAGTCGTTTAGAGAAAAGTCAATTTTTGGCCAAATTTCAGTAAAAATGTAAGGCTAACCCCTTGTTTTTTTATCAATTTTGGCCAAAAAATAAAGTTGCTTAAAAATTACACGAAAGATGCCTAAGGGTCCCTTAAACACATTCCTACACATTTCCTGGACAAAAAGTGCCATTAAGAAGAAAGAATGCATCAATATTTTAAGCAAAATAAGTCCAAAATGATAATTTTTGACCAAAAACTGGATTATTTTTGCCCAATTTCTCAAAATTCTCAATGTTTGAATACTGAAATGTGTTCCTGGTGCATCAAGAGGTATTTCTGAGTCGTTTAGAGAAAAGTCAATTTTTGGCCAAATTTCAGTAAAAATGTAAGGCTAACCCCTTGTTTTTTTTTCAATTTTGGCCAAAAAATAAAGTTGCTTAAAAATTACACGAAAGATGCCCAAGGGTCCCTTAAACACATTCCTACACATTTCCTGGACAAAAAGTGCCATTTAGAAGAAAGAATGCATCAATATTTTAAGCAAAATAAGTCCAAAATGATAATTTTTGACCAAAAACTGGATTATTTTTGCCCAATTTCTCAAAATTCTCGATGTTTGAATACTGAAATGTGCTCCTGGTGCATCAAAAGGTATTTCTGAGTCGTTTAGAGAAAAGTCAATTTTTGGCCAAATTTCAGTAAAAATGTAAGGCTAACCCCTTGTTTTTTTATCAATTTTGGCCAAAAAATAAAGTTGCTTAAAAATTACACGAAAGATGCCTAAGGGTCCCTTAAACACATTCCTACACATTTCCTGGACAAAAAGTGCCATTTAGAAGAAAGAATGCATCAATATTTTAAGCAAAATAAGTCCAAAATGATAATTTTTGACCAAAAACTGGATTATTTTTGCCCAATTTCTCAAAATTCTCGATGTTTGAATACTGAAATGTGCTCCTGGTGCATCAAAAGGTATTTCTGAGTCGTTTAGAGAAAAGCCAATTTTTGGCCAAATTTCAGTAAAAATGTAAGGCTAACCCCCTTGTTTTTTTTTTCAATTTTGGCCAAAAAATAAAGTTGCTTAAAAATTACACGAAAGATGCCCAAGGGTCCCTTAAACACACTCCTACACATTTCCTGGACAAAAAGTGCCATTTAGAAGAAAGAATGCATCAATATTTTAAGCAAAATAAGTCCAAAATGATAATTTTTGACCAAAAACTGGATTATTTTTGCCCAATTTTCTCAAAATTCTCAATGTTTGAATACTGAAATGTGTTCCTGGTGCATCAAGAGGTATTTCTGAGTCGTTTAGAGAAAAGTCAATTTTTGGCTAAATGTCGGTAAAAATGTAAGGCTAACTAACCCCTTGTTTTTTTTTTCAATTTTGGCCAAAAAATAAACTTGCTTAAAAACTACACGAAAGATGCCCAAGGGTCCCTTAAACACATTCCTACACATTTCCTGGACAAAAAGTGCCATTTAGAAGAAAGAATGCATCAATATTTTAAGCAAAATAAGTCCAAAATGATAATTTTTGACCAAAAACTGGATTATTTTTGCCCAATTTCTCAAAATTCTCGATGTTTGAATACTGAAATGTGCTCCTGGTGCATCAAAAGGTATTTCTGAGTCGTTTAGAGAAAAGTCAATTTTTGGCCAAATTTCAGTAAAAATGTAAGGCTAACCCCTTGTTTTTTTTTCAATTTTGGCCAAAAAATAAAGTTGCTTAAAAATTACACGAAAGATGCCCAAGGGTCCCTTAAACACACTCCTACACATTTCCTGGACAAAAAGTGCCATTTAGAAGAAAGAATGCATCAATATTTTAAGCAAAATAAGTCCAAAATGATAATTTTTGACCAAAAACTGGATTATTTTTGCCCAATTTCTCAAAATTCTCAATGTTTGAATACTGAAATGTGTTCCTGGTGCATCAATAGGTATTTCTGAGTCGTTTAGAGAAAAGTCAATTTTTGGCCAAATTTCAGTAAAAATGTAAGGCTAACCCCTTGTTTTTTTTTCAATTTTGGCCAAAAAATAAAGTTGCTTAAAAATTACACGAAAGATGCCCAAGGGTCCCTTAAACACATTCCTACACATTTCCTGGACAAAAAGTGCCATTTAGAAGAAAGAATGCATCAATATTTTAAGCAAAATGAGTCCAAAATGATAATTTTTGACCAAAAACTGGATTATTTTTGCCCAATTTCTCAAAATTCTCAATGTTTGAATACTGAAATGTGTTCCTGGTGCATCAATAGGTATTTCTGAGTCGTTTAGAGAAAAGTCAATTTTTGGCCAAATTTCAGTAAAAATGTAAGGCTAACCCCTTGTTTTTTTATCAATTTTGGCCAAAAAATAAAGTTGCTTAAAAATTACACGAAAGATGCCTAAGGGTCCCTTAAACACATTCCTACACATTTCCTGGACAAAAAGTGCCATTTAGAAGAAAGAATGCATCAATATTTTAAGCAAAATAAGTCCAAAATGATAATTTTTGACCAAAAACTGGATTATTTTTGCCCAATTTCTCAAAATTCTCGATGTTTGAATACTGAAATGTGCTCCTGGTGCATCAAAAGGTATTTCTGAGTCGTTTAGAGAAAAGTCAATTTTTGGCCAAATTTCAGTAAAAATGTAAGGCTAACCCCTTGTTTTTTTTTCAATTTTGGCCAAAAAATAAAGTTGCTTAAAAATTACACGAAAGATGCCCAAGGGTCCCTTAAACACACTCCTACACATTTCCTGGACAAAAAGTGCCATTTAGAAGAGGAATGCATCAATATTTTAAGAAAAATAAGTCCAAAATGATAATTTTTGACCAAAAACTGGATTATTTTTGCCCAATTTCTCAAAATTCTCAATGTTTGAATACTGAAATGTGTTCCTGGTGCATCAAGAGGTATTTCTGAGTCGTTTAGAGAAAAGTCAATTTTTGGCCAAATTTCAGTAAAAATGTAAGGCTAACCCCTTGTTTTTTTTTTCAATTTTGGCCAAAAAATAAAGTTGCTTAAAAATTACACGAAAGATGCCTAAGGGTCCCTTAAACACATTCCTACACATTTCCTGGACAAAAAGTGCCATTAAGAAGAAAGAATGCATCAATATTTTAAGCAAAATAAGTCCAAAATGATAATTTTTGACCAAAAACTGGATTATTTTTGCCCAATTTCTCAAAATTCTCGATGTTTGAATACTGAAATGTGCTCCTGGTGCATCAAAAGGTATTTCTGAGTCGTTTAGAGAAAAGTCAATTTTTGGCCAAATTTCAGTAAAAATGTAAGGCTAACCCCTTGTTTTTTTTTCAATTTTGGCCAAAAAATAAAGTTGCTTAAAAATTACACGAAAGATGCCCAAGGGTCCCTTAAACACATTCCTACACATTTCCTGGACAAAAAGTGCCATTTAGAAGAAAGAATGCATCACTATTTTAAGCAAAATGAGTCCAAAATGATAATTTTTGACCAAAAACTGGATTATTTTTGCCCAATTTCTCAAAATTATCAATGTTTGAATACTGAAATGTGTTCCTGGTGCATCAATAGGTATTTCTGAGTCTTTTAGAGAAAAGTCAATTTTTGGCCAAATTTCAGTAAAAATGTAAGGCTAACCCCTTGTTTTTTTTTCAATTTTGGCCAAAAAATAAAGTTGCTTAAAAATTACACGAAAGATGCCCAAGGGTCCCTTAAACACATTCCTACACATTTCCTGGACAAAAAGTGCCATTTAGAAGAAAGAATACATCAATATTTTAAGCAAAATAAGTCCAAAATGATAATTTTTGACCAAAAACTGGATTATTTTTGCCCAATTTCTCAAAATTCTCAATGTTTGAATACTGAAATGTGTTCCTGGTGCATCAAGAGGTATTTCTGAGTCGTTTAGAGAAAAGTCAATTTTTGGCCAAATGTCGGTAAAAATGTAAGGCTAACCCCTTGTTTTTTTTTCAATTTTGGCCAAAAAATAAAGTTGCTTAAAAATTACACGAAAGATGCCCAAGGGTCCCTTAAACACATTCCTACACATTTCCTGGACAAAAAGTGCCATTTAGAAGAAAGAATGCATCAATATTTTAAGCAAAATGAGTCCAAAATGATAATTTTTGACCAAAAACTGGATTATTTTTGCCCAATTTCTCAAAATTCTCAATGTTTGAATACTGAAATGTGTTCCTGGTGCATCAATAGGTATTTCTGAGTCGTTTAGAGAAAAGTCAATTTTTGGCCAAATTTCAGTAAAAATGTAAGGCTAACCCCTTGTTTTTTTATCAATTTTGGCCAAAAAATAAAGTTGCTTAAAAATTACACGAAAGATGCCTAAGGGTCCCTTAAACACATTCCTACACATTTCCTGGACAAAAAGTGCCATTTAGAAGAAAGAATGCATCAATATTTTAAGCAAAATAAGTCCAAAATGATAATTTTTGACCAAAAACTGGATTATTTTTGCCCAATTTCTCAAAATTCTCGATGTTTGAATACTGAAATGTGCTCCTGGTGCATCAAAAGGTATTTCTGAGTCGTTTAGAGAAAAGTCAATTTTTGGCCAAATTTCAGTAAAAATGTAAGGCTAACCCCTTGTTTTTTTTTCAATTTTGGCCAAAAAATAAAGTTGCTTAAAAATTACACGAAAGATGCCCAAGGGTCCCTTAAACACACTCCTACACATTTCCTGGACAAAAAGTGCCATTTAGAAGAGGAATGCATCAATATTTTAAGAAAAATAAGTCCAAAATGATAATTTTTGACCAAAAACTGGATTATTTTTGCCCAATTTCTCAAAATTCTCAATGTTTGAATACTGAAATGTGTTCCTGGTGCATCAAGAGGTATTTCTGAGTCTTTTAGAGAAAAGTCAATTTTTGGCCAAATTTCAGTAAAAATGTAAGGCTAACCCCTTGTTTTTTTTTCAATTTTGGCCAAAAAATAAAGTTGCTTAAAAATTACACGAAAGATGCCCAAGGGTCCCTTAAACACATTCCTACACATTTCCTGGACAAAAAGTGCCATTTAGAAGAAAGAATACATCAATATTTTAAGCAAAATAAGTCCAAAATGATAATTTTTGACCAAAAACTGGATTATTTTTGCCCAATTTCTCAAAATTCTCAATGTTTGAATACTGAAATGTGTTCCTGGTGCATCAAGAGGTATTTCTGAGTCGTTTAGAGAAAAGTCAATTTTTGGCCAAATGTCGGTAAAAATGTAAGGCTAACCCCTTGTTTTTTTTTCAATTTTGGCCAAAAAATAAAGTTGCTTAAAAATTACACGAAAGATGCCCAAGGGTCCCTTAAACACATTCCTACACATTTCCTGGACAAAAAGTGCCATTTAGAAGAAAGAATGCATCAATATTTTAAGCAAAATAAGTCCAAAATGATAATTTTTGACCAAAAACTGGATTATTTTTGCCCAATTTCTCAAAATTCTCAATGTTTGAATACTGAATGTGTTCCTGGTGCATCAAGAGGTATTTCTGAGTCGTTTACAGAAAAGTCATTTTTGGGCCAAATTTCAGTAAAAATGTAAGGCTAACCCCTTGTTTTTTTTTTCAATTTTGGCCAAAAAAAAGTTGCTCAAAAATTACACGAAAGACACCCAAGGGTCCCTTAAAAACATTCTTACACATTTTCTGGACAAAAAGTGCCATTTCAAAGAAAGAATGCATCAATATTTTAAGCAAAATAAGTCATAAATGATAATTTTTGACCAAAAACTGGATTATTTTTGCCCAATTTCTCAAAATTCTCAATGTTTGAATACTGAAATGTGTTCCTGGTGCATCAAGAGGCATTTCTGAGTCGTTTAGAGAAGAAAAAACCCCATTTCCTATTGAGAAATAATTTGCTTAATTTAGTGATGTCAAAATAGAAACAATAATCTCCATGTGCGTGCAACTGGTAAGCACAATTCAAAACGTACCATGACAATGGCATCTAGGTTCCATCTGAGAGTTTCGCCTTTTTGACAATATGGTACGTGGGTCTTAGCTGCTGTAGTCGTCTCTTCTTGGCTTCCTTCTTGTTCTGATGCTTCTTCTCTTTAGGTTTTGCTGCTTGGACTGGATCAGCAACAGCCTGAACATGAGAGGGGGGGGGAGGAGAACAAGACAATCAATGAATGAGGAAAACAGAGGAAAGGGGCAAAATCTGACTTAATCTTACGTCATGCAAGAGCGTTTTGGTAAGACATATGTGTCAACACACAGAACAATGAATACAACCAAACTGACCTTCACAAATTTTCAACAGTGTTTCTGTGTAACAGCTTTGTCATTCCCAAGTCTGATAGTTTTCTGCATCATTTAAAAGTTGAATTTAAATCACTTATTGAAAATTATTGCTGTGCTCTTTATTCTTCACAGTTCACAATTCACTTGGTTACAGTTTATTTGAATAGCTTGTGACTTGACTTGAGTCTGGATGACTTGTGATGACATGTGATGACTTGTGATGACTTGTGATGACTTGTGATGACTTGTGATGACTTGTGATGACTTATGATAACTTGTGATGACTTGATATGACTTATGGTGACTTTAATATCATCATATTAAAGTCCTCACAAGTCTAGAGTCCCTTAAACACGTTCTTACATGTTTCCTGGACAAAAAGTGCCAGTCCAAAGAAATAATGCATAAATTGATATGACTTGTGACTGACTCGATTACAGCTCCTAGGAAAAGTGACTCTAATTTACCTGTAGCGCCCTCTGTTGTTTGCTTTGGATTCTGGTCTGTGTGATGACCCTTTGGACGTCAGCATAAGCATGAGAGAATGTCTCCAATCCCACAAGGCCCTTGATGAGATCCAATGCTTCCTGACAAAGCTGACGAAGATCGTTGTCTGGTGGAGAAATCAAGACAAGAAAGTCTGATTACTAAAAACCAATCAAGAAAAGCATCGCTGTAGATCCAGAAAACAACAATCGTACTTGTTCATTCACAATGAGAGTAATAACAAGAAGTATCAGTTTCTTTATCAGTCTCAGTGAATTGACACGAACTGTGCTATACATGATATCAGAAACTACTTCTAAAAGATTTAATCAGTGGCTTCTAAAATTTCAATTCATAATTTACACAGATCTCACTTTTTTTTTATGGTTCAACACCTTATCAAATACAACAAAATCCCTGAATGCATAGTGAATAATATAGTAAAATATTTTTAATGGTATAATTTTAATTTCTCCTTTAAAATATAAGAACTCAAAAGGCTGCTGAAGCTGCATTTCAAACTGTAAATGAATATTCAAATCCGACAAGGCAAACCATCTGATGTAATCGAACATTCAGAATGAAACCGTGCTAAAATTGACATTTTTCCAGCTTTTGTATTCACAAATCATGCTTCTTACTGTTTCTGTTTGACATTGTTCATTGTTTAAAATATTCCCTCAAAAACTAGTTCAGTAGAAGTGTTCACACAATAGATGTGTCTCACCTGCGTGTGACTTTTGATCACCGATCTCCCGACACATCGGCTTCATCATTAGCTTCAGATAACTGGGCAATCTGTCTCCTCCTACATCCATTGCCATGGCAGCAAGCCACTTGACAACACAAGTCTGTCTCAGAGTCTGTTTGGGTGTCTTGGCTGCCTCTGAGGCAGCGATGCGACACATCCTCCTCAAGAACCAAGTCAAGTCAGCGGGGCTCGGAGTCCGACGTCCAAGTCCTTGTTTGTCCGTGTTGGTGGTATTCTGCTCTGCAGAGAGCTTGGGAGTCCTTTCATCATTTTCATCATCGTTTTCATCTTCACTGTCCGATCTCTCCTCCATTTGGTAAATCTAAGTTTTATCCGGATACAAACGGTGATGACCTTGGATGACTTTTCCAAGGAACACAAGATTTCTCACAACCTGAAATGAATTCAGTCATCAGAATAATTCAATTATCATAATATTGTCAAAACACAAAACTGTCATAAACTAACCAGGTATCTTGTTAATAAAAATGTGAAGACTCAAGAATCTACCTTCTTGGGCTGCAAACATTTCATGTTTTAATGAAAATTGACACGAATTGGATAAATGTCACATCAAAATCACAATGGTCCAAGACATAATGTCGAGTCAATCATAATTTAGGTTACATGTCAATCACAAGTGAGTTCACGCATAAGACCAAAAGAACAATAAACCTAAATTACAATGCAAGTGCCCAAATTTGACTGAGAATTAGGCAGAAATATGCTCTCAAGTGCTTATGCTTGCAGTAGATAAATCTTAATGATTTCTTACCTGATCTCCAAGATCTTTGTTCAGCAAGGCCAACTGAAGCTGCTTGCAAAATGTAAAGACTAACTCCCTGACGATTTCCTGTCCATGGTTCAATGGATACTCCACCGCCTCCACTTTACCTGTGACTCCGCCCCTTTCTTTATCAGCCTTCCTCTTGCGTTTTGTCTTCTTCCCCATCCGATTCTCATTGGCCGAGGTGTTAGTAGTCTAGGTACCAGACGCAGCTTTCAGCATGGTCCTGGCAATGATGTCTGGTTGTTTTGAAGCAAACAGGTCTCCAAAGAGCTGGGCCGAAACCAGACGCACCCAGGAGTGCGGATGGAGAAGATGAGATTGGATGGATCTGAAGAAATCAGAAAAGATCAAATTATTTCAAAGTGAATGAATTTTTGGTTTATCCGTTGAGTTGGCATTGGGGTTTTGACTAAAACCCTCTGCACTGGTTAGTAGAATACTGGGGTTTCAGTTTTAGTCAAATAAACTTACGACTACTTGTTACATTTAGTTTGTTTTTCAACAGCTTTTAGAAGGGTGCAAATAAATATAAATGACAAAATTTATTCAGATTCAGACAACCTAGAAAAACTATTCTGATTGTTTTTGCAGGTTCCACTAGCCAAGCTAACCAGTGCTGGCATTTACTACTGCTTTATCTCACTCCAAATCTTACCCCAGATTGCATTCAGGGTGTCTGTGTACGCCTTGTTGCCGATGATCGAACAGTGTTTAATCATCTTGGCTAACGCTGATAGCAAGTTGAACAACATGTGATCTGTATGTCTCTCCTCCATAGATGTAACATCTGTCTCCATTGCAGACATGCCATCCTGAGCAAGGACAAAATAAAGAGAAATTCATCATCGTAACCATTTTGTTAGGGGGGGGGGGTAGGGAGGTTGACGGGAAACAGTGTGGGACCAATGATTCTTACAAGCGGCGCCAACTCATCAATTTCAAGAAGTGTTGAACCCTTACTCTACTTCAGCCTCCAAAAATAAATATTCACTTGAAGAGAATGCCCAATTCCACCTGTTTCCAGGGTGAGCTTTACTATGTGGGTGAATAGCCACATGGCAAGCAATGTCAAGGCAATCGTCTGCTAAGCCCACGCCTACCTTCTGCAACCCATCTGGTTTGATATGTTCCTGCATCTGAGGAAGTATGTCATCCAACCGTCGCTGGAAACCTGCCTCCTCGGCATCGACAAAGATGCCACAAAGCTGTGAGGAAAGACGCTGATGGGCTGGTTTGTCGTCATGGAGCCAGTGGGTTGCCATGGTGAAGAGTTCGTCTCTCTTCTCTACCCATAACTGGAAACCAAAACAAATGACAAAAACAAAACATAAAAAGTAGGCCAAGAATTATGATAGGCCAGTGAAATAAATAATAATCTGTATTCAATTTCTTCCAAATGATTAAAAACCTGGCTATTTCTGACACAATTTGAGGAGAAAAATTTACACTGGTTGCTCTGAAGTTAATTTCCATTCAATGGACAATTCTTTTGTAGGTTGAGGTAGCTTGCTCCAGTGGTAACTCTATTGTCTGAATGGTGCCCTATCTAATGACTTCATGAGTGAAAAAATAAAAATTCTACACTGTATGGCATTCCAATTTTTATAATTTTTTTTGACATAATTAAAACATTTTTTCTTTACCTTCTGCAGCAATGACCTGATGGCCAATGCAGTGATCTTGCGACATTTAGCTGATTCATCGTTGACTAGTCTTGTTGCCATCGGAATAAAAAACATTCCTGCATACGTCTCCAGTGTTTTCTGTATCAATAACACCAAAATGTAGGTAGATCTAAAAATCAAAGAATGTTTTTCAGTATTAAATTGTTTTAACTGATGCTCAGAGTATTAAACTCCAAATGTTAACAAAAATTGTTGAGCATTATCTTATTAATTATATTCAATATCCTAAGATAATAGGGAGGTTTCGCAAGTGAACGGATACGCTTACACTTACGTTTAGCTATCCGTATCCGTTTTTTACTTACGTGTAGCGAGCGAGATATGCGTGTCGTCTGCACGTTTAGCGGATAGTGAGTGGCGTATGACGTCATACGTGCAGACGACACGCATATCTCGCTCGCTACACGTAAGTAAAAAACGGATACGGATAGCTAAACGTAAGTGTAAGCGTATCCGTTCGCTTGCGAAACCTCCCTAATATTCCATTGTTTAGGTAATAGTATCACACCTCTGAGTTATGGAACATTAATTTAATATGAAACTTACAAGTCTAAATATGATGAATTGAGCTCATCAATAGAAAATTCCCCAAAAAGGAGGATTTCTGACCTGTGGGAATGATGAGAAGATAGTGGCCAGCATCTCCAGCGAGGATTCACGGCCAGTCTCAAGGTCAAAGTTCAACTGTCTGACATAGAACTCTAGGTGGCGCTTCAGTTTGTTCCCAAGAGGGTAGTCCAGAAGGAAATTCAGTACAACCTGTGAAAGAAGAAACATGCAAGAAATATTGCTGGTTTGTGCAAAAGTGCAAAACATCAGAGTGCAAAATCAAAACATTAGATTTTGCTTACTTTTAAACTTATATTTTTTTGAGGTCTTTAGAATTAGACAGTCATTTTCAAATATTTCTTATTTCTCATCAATTTATGTCCACACTCCTTATTTAAAAACAACGACTAGATAAATGTCCAATAAATAATTGCAATCACAAAGATATAACCGCCAGTCAATTCAAAAGTATAGTCAAAAGGTTCATTTGAAAAGCTTGTGATGGGACTGGATGACTTGTGAAGACTTATGACAGACTCAACTACAGCCTTGCCCCAAAACTGTAAACATTCAAAAATCTATCTTACAATTCTTGAAATCTTACGTATGGTTAGGGTGGAACATTCTTGGTACAAAGAAAAGCTTGAAATCCTACTTATGCTCAGTCTTTACTATACCTGTCTGCATTGTAATCTGACTGAAGGACTCTCTGATGTAATCGATAGCTGAGCAACCTTCTTCATCACATCGTGCATCTCGGGTACAATCAACTTCCTCGACCGAATAGCCTGATGAAAACAAAACAGAATTGATTTTCAGGTGAATAAAGCTACTAGACAGAAGTGTGATTTGAACCTGCAACCTTCAAATACTGCACAGGTGTTTGACAGACTGAGCTATCAAGCCCTCAGTTTGCATTCTCTCAGGTGAGGAAAGTACCGCTATGGCAGTCTTAATGCCTCAGCATCATAGTAGGTGAGGCTGTGATCTCATTTTAAGAGAAGGATATTCTTGGACCATGCTTCTTTTTGTGAGTGCATAAGACGACCTTCTTCATGCCAAGAATAGAAAGCCAGGTGTTAACCATTTACCTTGAGTAGACCGAATGCCGTGGCTTGTCTGGTGTGATCATGCATGTCTTCCTCTGCGTAGGTCAGTAGAACCTGTAGTTGTTTCTCATCGATCATGTGTTGCTTCACATCACGGACTAGCACTGTGACAGCCTACAAACAATGACAAGTCAATCACAAGTCAGTCACAAGTCAGTCACAAATAGAACACAAGTCAATCACAAGTCAATTGCAAGTGTATCACAAGTAAAGCACATGTCAAATACAGTACACGTAAATCACTAGTCAACCATGAGTCAATCATGGATGAATTTCAAGTCAAGCACAAGCCAATCACATAGCAATTAAAATTTTAACACAAGTTTATCACAAGTCAATCACAAGATGATTATCTTATGATTGACTTGTGAAAGAAGTAAAAAACAAGTCAATCACACATGTCAATCACAAGTCAAGCAGTCTTAAGTCAAGTCACAAGCTTTTCCAATAATTTGCAACATCAGGCATTCCTTTCTCACTGTTAATCCCCTAAACTTGAGACAAGTCTTGTGAGAGACTCAACTACAACTCTAAATTCAATTTATATTTATTCCATTCATTCTGCTAGAATAACATGGCTTTATAATTAATTTCTGATTTGAGGTTTTAAATGAACGATATCAAAAACATATGTTTCGTTCATCTGACCTTGAAACAGCTGACGACGATGTCAAAGTTAGCTCCTTTTGCTGCTCCCGCCATCGCGTGGGTGTGCAGGATTTTGAAGAGTATCTTCGTCAATCTGAATGCACTTTTGCTGATGGAGGGCAGAGGGTATCGTAGCATCCATGTGATGCAACGGAGGGCCACTACTGTCACCTAGACAAAGGATGCCATGGATGTCAGAAGAATGAAAAAAGATGAGTTCTGAGGCTCAGATGTGTTCTACCTTTAAAATATGAGAACAAGCAGACAATTGTATGCTGTCTTCTATGAAACTGTTGGACATTTTTACACGTCCATAAAAAATATTTCACATATCGGCAATGAGAAACGGTTGTTGAAGGCATCGTTTGGTCTAGAGAAGCAAGTATGGAGATGTGAGTTTGCAATTACTACCGTATCGATTCTCTAGTTGGAGAGCTAAATGCAGAAGAACCAGGGTTAAATGAAAAGAACTGGGTTCTAAATGAAGATCTGAGATGAGCAGGATTTAACTGACCTTGGTATATTTGGAAGTGAGTGAGTCCATGAGGATGGGAATAAATGGATCCAACATCCGAAGGTGTTGCTGGTTAGATGGAGACAGCTTGGATCGCTTCAGATTCATGTGCAACAACTGAAGTCAAATGCAAAAAGGACAAGTTACTTGCTATCAATAATTGTTTTCAAAGAAGGACCATGACACTACACATGCAAAATAAATTATCTGAACCATCAGTAACACACAGTTGAAAATCATACATTATATCAGAAGTGAAAATAATGAACTAATGTTAGCATACCAGTTTATTCCTAATCACACATTTTTAAACTGATTTTCCAATCGACCGTGAAAACAAACATGATTTTATAAACATTGTAAGGACTTTTAAGTACAAAATGAAATGAATACACATTTCTGTTCAAGTGCCAGCTCAAATTTACTTCATCATAAGCCAATAAAAATTGTTATGAAGTTTTTCGAGGTGGGTAGTCTTACCTGCAATCCAAACTCAACAATGAGGTGCATGTTGGTCTTTTTGCTGACTTTGGGTGCGACTCCGCCCTTCTTGGGGGTTGGTGGGAGGAGATAACAGCTTTCTGGGCCAGCCCGGGGGTCCGGTGGTTTGGTCTTGGCCTTGTCACTGTCAAATGCAAAAACAATTCCAGAAAATCGTTACAAACCAACATATATTTTGTGACGTAAATGAGTAAGAAAAATTCTTCATAAAGTGATTCTCATTCTTGAGACGCTTGATTGGGACAAGGGAAATGTTCCTTAGTATGTAGGATTAAATTTTTGGACTCCAAAAAAAGGTTACAAAGTAAATATTACAAAAAAGGCATTCAATGTTCAATTATATAAGGTGTTTATTTTCAATTAATGTTTACTTCATTAACAGTGATGAGCAGAGGTTTGTGTCATGTTCTGAGAACAATCAACGCTTCATACCTGTCACTGGGGTTGAGGAATGGAATGGTCTCTGTTGCCAGTCCGTGAATATAGATCAACATAGCATCCACAGTAATGCCTGGATTGGCTATCCAGTGCATCTCAAGGGAGCTCTGGTCTGAGTCCGTACCATCCCTGTGAAGTATCAGCAAGGTATACATGCAGTGATGTACTTGGTGCGGTCCTTCTCCTGGGCCGTATAGTGCTTCTCAAGAGAGCTCTGGTCCGAGCCGAGTCTGTTCTAGCCGTGAGAAGCAGTCCTTCTCCTGGGCCTTATACTGTGCTTCTATAGTGCTTCTCAAGAGAGCTCTCTGATGTGAAGTGAGCTGGTAGATCTGCCATCACCTGGTCAAGAAAATTGAATATTGTCAATTTGAGAAAAAATGTTTGATACTGATTGAGACATTTACTTGTATTCATTATTAGCTACATGTATCCTGCAAACTCGAGTGGAACAACCCAGCAGGCACCGACCGTCAGACTGACGTTGTATAATGGTTGTTTTATGGTCGCAACGTCGGATCAACCATACATAACCGAAAATCAACGTTGTTTTAGTCGACCAAAAGCCGACGTTGTCATTATAACGTCTGCCAGACGTTGCTTTAGTGTCGACAATTTAACGTCAGAATTTAACGTAACAACAACGTCGAAATATAGTTGGAATTTGGTCGGGAATATTACCAAACGTAATTTCAACCATGGTATGACGTTGTTTTGTCAACGTCTATACAACTGACTGAAAAACAACGTTGTATTATTGTTATTTTTGCGTTTCCCTTCGCGACGTCGCAATTATGTCATGTATTCAACCAAGATATGACGTTTGCTTTCTAACGTCGTTTCAACAACTCAAAAAACGACGTTGAATTATGGTTGGCCGTCGGTTATAATATCCGACGTCGTACTTATGTCATGCTTTTGACTAAAATGCAACGTCCGTTTTTGACGTTTTTTGAACGACTCAAAAAGTGACGTTGAATTATGGTTGGCTGTTGGTTATAATATATGATGTCGTTATTTGGTCATGTTTTTAACCATTATTTTACGTCCGTTTTCTAACGTCGTGTCAACGAATGAAATAATGACGTTGTTTTCCGGTCGTTTGATGGTTATAATATTTAACGTCATTATTAAGTCACGGTTTCAACCAAACTATAACGTCAGTTCTCTGACGTCTTTTCAGCGACTCAAAAATGACGTTGGATTATGGTCAGCCGCTGGTTATAATATTTGACGTTATTTTTAAGTCATGTTTTCAACCATGATATTACGTTTGTTTTCTAACGTCGTTCCAATGACTCAAAATCGACGTTGTATTGTGGTTGGCTGTTGGTTATAATATCTGACGTCGTATGCTTTCAACCAAAACACAACGTCCATTATCTGACGTCATTTCAACATCTTACAAAGCGACGTTGAATTGTGGTCGGCTGCTGGTTATAATATTTGACGTCGTTATTAGGTCATGTTTTCAACCATGATATTACGTCCGTTTTCTAACGTTATTTCAACGAATCAATTAATTACGTTGATTTTTGGTCAGTGGATGGTTACAATATTTAACGTCATGGTTTTACCTAAAATATAACGTCCGTTTTCTGACGTCTTTTCAGCAACTCAACGTTGAATTGTGATCGGCTGTTGGTTATTTACATTACGTCGACAGTGTCATGGTTTCGACCAAAATATAACGTCTATTTTTCACTTAATTTATTCAGCAAATAAAAAAAGTCATTAAACCGGAATGCATGTGCAACGTAGTAATTAATTCCCAAACGAAATTATCGGACGCCTTTTTAATTTGAACGACTAAAAAAAAGACGTTGAATTATGGTCACCTAGCTGATGGTTATAAATTTGATGTCCAATCGTTATCATCATTGTTTTAACCGAAATATATCGTCCATTTTGAAGATTTTTCCACTTAGCCGCGGCGCGCGCCAATTATAATTGTCTTGGCCCAGAGCCAAGTGCCGCGCGCGCAAAAACCGTATAGCCCAAACGTACGTACACTTAAGCATATGTATGCCCTGTGTGTGACCTCTTGCATTCCAACGAACTCCACTGCTGTACGAGTCTGGCCAGTTTGAATCATCCGTTAAACCAACAGTCACAACTGAAGCAGCTTTGGGAAGAGACATGTTGGCCCAAAATGAACAAGGTTTTTGGCACCTTTTGTGCACAATATTGTCAAGATTCGGTTCTGCGATGGAGTGCAGTTAACATTGGAGATGTTCCCACTCCTGATCTATAAATCCAAGTCAAGATACGACATCAAGATGTATAGGACAAGCACAAGTCAAGATTTCGATTGAACCGCAAGCAAGATGATCTGATTTTGCCATGTCTGAAAATGGTAAGTTTCAAACGCGAATGTTTCCGAGTTAGTGATTTGCAATTTCTTTGAAGGTCAATAGTTTGGAAATTGTATCTTTATTATTATTATGTACCCTACTAGTCATGTCAGTTGTAACTTTAAAATTCCATCAAAATACCTTAACTTCATTGTAGAAAGTTATTAATGTTAGACTAGATGTTGGATGCTATTGTCATTCCTTATCTTAAAAAGAAAGTTACACTAACGATGCCCTTTGTTTAAACATTGAAGATGTAGAAAATCCAAACTAATCAGCAGTCATGCTAGTTCTACCTGCTTTCTATCATCACGTCCAATCTTTATTTAGGCCTAGGAAAAATGAGGTCATTCTAAAGCATATCTCATTATGAGACGACTTCCCACACGTACTGTGTTGATTGAAGATTTAGAATATTAAATTTATTGTGAATTTAACCGCCCCGCAACATATTCCGCATCCATTACTAACTCAAACGATCGAAACGTCTCTTTCATTTTGATGCTGATATTTTGAGACAAATACGTTTTCAATCTAGTTTACGGTGTTCAGAGTTTTGGGAATCACGTATAACGATACATTATGCCACTTTTCTTTTGTCGTGTACTCTATTTCATGTTTTATTAATACCAGTATTGGCTATAAAATTGGTTTGTTGTAGTCTTTGCAAAGCACTTAGAAACACGGCGTACGAAGCGCTATTAATGTTAATTTTTATCCTTATAAAGAAAGTTACGGTGCTTGCAATTTTAAAATTCTTCATTAATTAATTTCAGTAAAATTCGTTTCTTGGAATCGCATGAAATCGCCCATTAGAATTAAAATAGGCCTATGCTTCGACTTGTCTTCTTCATACATGTAAGAATTATTTTTAATACTTTTTTGGATTTCTAAAAATTAAACTCAAAGAATCTGTTTTGTTTTAATTATTTACGAGTCACCATTATTTGAAAAATGTGTTGGTATTCAAGAAAATTAACGACGTTGTTCATTTTCCCCCTTTTCCAGCTCTCTGCTTTGGTCAGTTGAGGGAGACGAATACACTACCCAAGCCCTACTTTACGTGGCCCCATGCACCATCAGGATCCACATCAACCGCCTGATGTCTTCTATACCTGCACAAATATTCACAAAAGAGATTAGAGATCATGTCTGTGTTGGTTGTGATTCCGCGTGGTAATGAAATCTGATGTCAAAATAAATTGATCGGCCTATTAACATTGAACATTTGAAGCGTCTAATTGACATTATTTAAGCCTGTCAGACTGACGCCACTATTTTGAATATTGACTAACGTTAGAAAACTTACTTTTTTCACTGTTATTTCGGTTGTGTATTATAAGAACCTAGCCAACCAGTTTATTAAAAAAAATGAACAAGTTGTGTAATATTATACACAAGTTGTGTAAACAACGGTTTACACAACAGGTTGCTAGCTTCATATATTACACAACCGTTTGATTTTTACACAACCGAAATAACAGTATTCAATGTCTACAAAAATAACATTTGCAACCATGTACTGACCTAACTTCAATCATGGAATTCAAACATTGAAAGGACGTTATTACGACGGTCAGATAGACGTCAATTTTGACCTCACACAGACGTTATAATTTGGTCATTTTTCGACGTCTAAATAACTTCAACTGCGACGTCCTGTCGACGTCCATTCAACCAGACAAATCATGGTCAGACTGACGTCATAATTTGACTATATATGGACGTTAGATTTCGGTCAGGTTTTCGACGTCTAAATAACTTACTTTTTCAACCATATTCTGACCTAAATTCAACCAACAATCTGACGTCCTGTAGACGTCCATGTAACCAGGTAATCATGGTCAGACTGACGTCATAATTTGACTATAATCGGACGTTAGTTTTCGGTCATGATTAGCAGTTAATCATGGTCAGACCGACGTCACAATTTTGACCACATATCGACGTTAGAATTTGGTCAGGTTTTCAACGTCTAAAAAACTTACACTTACAACCACTACGGCAACCAAAAAACAACGTCGGAGTTGGTCGGAATCTGACGTCAGATAGACGTTAAATCGACCAAAAATGCCTGCTGGGAAGGTTAAAAAAATAGGTTAACCAGTTTGCGTCGGACAACGTGTATACAACCAAAGATTTTGCGGTATTCGTAGCGGATGACAGATGAACAAGCAATGATAGCTGAGTCCTATAAATAAAGATGTCAAATTGGTTCAGAGAACTCTTGGAGTTTTTAAGAATAAATTATTGTTTCACTGAAGAAGAAGTGTCTTTGCTCCCTTATTAGTCCCATCCTTGTAGATAGGATAGGATGCCTGGTTATATATCTTTGATACAAACAAATCCGGGAAATATAAATTTATAGTGACTTGGCATCATTACATCTTGCAAGGTGACAGAAGAAAGTCCTGAATAGCGCCCTCTACCCTCTACCTCATCACCCGGCCGCAGCATTACATGACAAAAACAATGAAACAAGCCCATTGGTTTTACTTTAAACATGCCAGACCTTACTCCATATTTTTTATACGTGTTAATTTGGAATTTTCCAAGATTTATTCAAGTGTGCCACGTCAGGGAACACTCCGCCTATTTGTGCCCAATTTCCGGATGCCACCGTTTTTGAATTTCGGATTAAATTTTATGAAACCGAATTTGTTCACAGAGGTTAAATAGCAAGCATTAATAAGGTAAAAGTACCAGCATTTCACTGCATGAATTTGAGGTTTGTCCACAAAGAGGTTTGGCAACAGTACACGAGGAAAGTCGGGTAAGCTTCGAAGTGCGCCATTTTAGGAAACACGACTATACCCATGTTAGTTTTACATATGCTATGTGGACATTCCTTTGTTTTCGTGTAGTTAAGAAAATTCGGTACAAAAAATAACTTTACTTAAACTGTGAAAACTCTCTCAACCCAATTTTTTTTCTATGATTCCCTATAGGCCATAGTGTTTCTCTTCATTCTGCTTAGCCCCATAAATGTGGCCTATTTACTGGACTGCCTCCGTAAACATAGGCCACACATCCACATGTACAAAAAATCGTATCGACTTTGCCAAATTTTGATTTTCACATTTAGGCTTAGTTTGTAGGATTTTTTTGCGTTAGAAGCATACTCACCCTCTTTATAGGCTAATCAGAAAGTGCTGCCTTTTTCAGATGTATATTTTTCGTGAAATTTCCAGATTCATTTTTACACGTTTGCGTATCAAAATTTCAACATGAAATTTCACAAAAATTTGACATCTGAAAAAGGCAGCACTTTCTGACTAGCCTATAAAGAGGGTGAGTATATGCTTCTAAAGCAAAAAAATCCCACAAACTAAGCCTAAATGTGGAAATCAAAATTTGGCCAAGTCGATATGATTTTTGTACATGTGGATGTCAGTGTGGCCTATGTTTACGGAGGCAGTCCAGTAAATAGGCCACATTTATGGGGCTACATTCTGCTAAGGATAAACCTAACCCAAAAATGCCTTTAGGCTCTAAACCTGTTTTCCAGAATGGGCAAAACGTAGCTGGAGTTACCCAGCCCTGAGTTTTATCATTGGGTTGTCATCTAGGGCTGGAGCGAGTTTTTCTCGTAACTTGTAGTATAGGCAAAATTTTTTGGAAAATGTTCAATTTTGTCCCCGTATTTTGCAACTGCAACTCACCCCAAACTTGCCTGGAATAACCATTACACAGGTCCTTGAAGTAAAAAACGATCCACGATGAAGATTCAGCCTACAATTGCAGTGAAAACAGGAGGAATAACCGCTAACCTGACAACCTTGCTGGCATGGCCAGGACCGCAATTGGTTTGTGCACAAAAAAAAGTTGTGTACAATGAATGGCGGTCGATTATCGGGCACAGAGCGCTGTCAACTACTCGTTTTTGCCGGCTGCGCTAGCTGTTGGCGCATGACGTCACGTGGAAGCGTAACACCCGATGACTGTTTCATGCACAATCGGTTGCGGTTCCAGTACCAAAGCTGTGATGCGAGTGGTAAACCTCATATTAGTGCATGAAACAGTCATGTTGCAATTAGTGTGTAACGGGGACAAAATTGAACATTTCCCAAAATTTTTGCCTATACTACAAGTTACGAGAAAAACTCGCTCCAGCCCTAGATGACAACCCAATGATAAAACTCAGGGCTGGGTAACTCCAGCTAGGCAAAACGTTATGTGGACACGGCTTAGTCCACATAACGTCAACACAACCTGCATTATGTGGACATCTTTTGTTCACAAGTGAATGTAAAGACAAACTCAGACACACACACCCACAATCACAGAAGTGTCGTCAGGATACAACATTTAGGCAAACACTGACATCAAGGGAACTTTTCTACCTTGGGATTATCTGCACCGCCGTCATGACATGCGAAATGATGCGATCGGCGATGACATTGGCTATGAGTATGGCTCATCCAACAACAACAGAAGATGATCAAGCCCACGTGAAGGTTTGCTAGCTACACATGCCAGAACTTCAGAAGTAAACGCGAGTTCCAAAGACTCCTCAATATTCCAAAGGAACGGAGAGACAGAGGTTGTACACCATGTCTGCAGTCCTATGAATATTAGAAATATGATAATGAAATAAGAGCATGAAACTGGAGTGGGAGGGTCTCAACCAAAGACCCATAATCACAAACGCAGAAAGGTAAACAAACTACACACCAAGCAAGACAGCTGCTGCGTGTTTGGCAATTAAACTGTGTTTGGCGCCCTCAATATTGAGGGCGCCAAACACGTTTCATTGACTGCACCAAACCATTGTGGTAGCAGACAAATAAACTTCCATAGACCCCAATGGTAAATGCTCCCACTTCAAAAATTCGGGAAAAATACTCACAACTCTCCAAGGTGTTCGAGACACACATCAAATTCAAACTTATTTCATCACCTTTCATTTTGTTTTCAATTTTCGGGGGGTCAACTGATGATTTTTAGGAGAAATGTCCATCTGAAGATGATCACCCCTGAAAATAGTCCTGAAGCCCATCGCCATTTTGAAAAACGATGCCTACACTCCATTGCAAAATAGAGCGCTTTTAGGGTCCAAATTACATCAAAATTACACAGAACTGCAAGCTCCCAGTCCTGTGCACGGCTTCCACCCATATTTTTTACAAACCCTCAAGTTCATGGCCCACAGCATGCTCAAATACCGAAGATTTTGAGGGCATGCAAATCGTGATTTGGCCGGCGCAGGCAATTTCGGACCGATTTACTGGTCTGCACCCTATAACACAGTCTCAGATCAATGGCACAAACCACCAAAGACATAAACGCACAAAAGAGCAAGCTGTGTAGAAAACATGTACCTGCGTTTCCCCAAGAGCGGATCCAGAACACAAGTTTTTTGGGCAGGGCGAAAAAAAATTTGGTCCCCCAAAAAGTGATTCCATTACGGCGTGGGGTTCGGGCCCTTAAGGCCTGTATTGTTACGGTCATAATATCTTGATTATTGGACGTTTTTTTATGATGAAATTAAATCTTTTGATGTCAAACATCATGACAAATGAGTGTGCGAAATTCAGTTTAATGTAACGTGTATTTCTTGAATTGTTGGCCCCAACTCGAGTTTGGTGGTGGAGATCGAGACCACTATAATAGAGGGCGCGCCACATAAATAGTGGTCTCAACAACGCATCAACACAGATGCTGCACAACTGAACAAAAAGAACTACCTCGTTTCCGATGAACTACTCAAGAAAAACAAAATGGATTAAATTGAAATTTGGTGCAATTAGTTTTCACGATGTGTAGCATGAGTAGTTTGAATGGCGTGAGAAACCGTGGAGCTATAAATATAATATGATCGTAACAATCAAGTGTTTTAAACGTTAAAAATCCATGTTGACTTCCATTAGGATTGTACTTGTCGCAGATAAAACCCAACAGTGTTACGGTCATAATATCTTGATTATTGGACGTTTTTTTATGAAATTAAATCTTTTGATGTCAAACATCATGAAAAATGAGTGTGCGAAAATTCAGTTTAATGTAATGTGTATTTTTTGAATTGTTGGCCCCCACTCGAGTTTGGTTGTGGAGATCGAGACCACTATAATAGAGGGCGCGCCACATAAATAGTGGTCTCAACAACGCATCAACACAAATGCTGCACAACTGAACAAAAAGAACAACCTCGTTTCCGATGAGCTACTCAAGAAATACAAAATGGATTAAACTGAAATTTGGTGCAATTAGTTTTCACGATGTGTTGCATAAGTAGTTTGAATGGCGTGAGAAACCGTGGAGCTATAAATATAATATGATCGTAACAATCTAGTGTTTTAAACGTTAAAAATCCATGTTGACTTGCATTAGGATTGTACTTGTCGCAAAGAAAACTCAGCAGTGTTACGGTCATAATATCTTGATTATTGGACGTTTTTTTATGAAATTAAATCTTTTGATGTCAAACATCATGAAAAATGAGTGTGCGAAAATTCAGTTTAATGTAACGTGTATTTCTTGAATTGTTGGCCCCAACTCGAGTTTGGTTGTGGAGATCGAGACCACTATAATAGAGGGCGCGCCACATAAATAGTGGTCTCAACAACGCATCAACACAGATGCTGCACAAATGAACAAAAAGCACAACCTCGTTTCCGATGAACTACTCAAGAAAAACAAAATGGATTCAATTGAAATTTGGTGCAATTAGTTTTCACGATGTGTAGCATAAGTAGTTTGAATGGCGTGAGAAACCGTGGAGCTATGAATATAATATGATCGTAACAATCTAGTGTTTTAAACGTTAAAAATCCATGTTGACTTGCATTAGGATTGTACTTGTCGCAAATAAAACCCAACAGTGTTACGGTCATAATATCTTGATTATTGGACTTTTTTTATGAAATTAAATCTTTTGATGTCAAACATCATGAAAAATGAGTGTGCGAAAATTCAGTTTAATGTAATGTGTATTTTTTGAATTGTTGGCCCCAACTCGAGTTTGGTTGTGGAGATCGAGACCACTATAATAGAAGGCGCGCCACATAAATAGTGGTCTCAACAACGCATCAACACAGATGCTGCACAACTGAACAAAAAGAACAACCTCGTTTCCGATGAACTACTCAAGAAATACAAAATGGATTAAACTGAAATTTGGTGCAATTAGTTTTCACGATGTGTTGCATAAATAGTTTGAATGGCGTGAGAAACCGTGGAGCTATAAATATAATATGATCGTAACAATCTAGTGTTTTAAACGTTAAAAATCCATGTTGACTTGCATTAGGATTGTACTTGTCGCAAAGAAAACTCAGCAGTGTTACGGTCATAATATCTTGATTATTGGACGTTTTTTTATGAAATGAAATCTTTTGATGTCAAACATCATGAAAAATGTGCGAAAATTCAGTTTAATGTAACGTGTATTTCTTGAATTGTTGGCCCCCACTCGAGTTTGGTTGTGGAGATCGAGACCACTATAATAGAGGGCGCGCCACATAAATAGTGGTCTCAACAACGCATCAACACAGATGCTTCACAACTGAACAAAAAGAACAACCTCGTTTCCGATGAACTACTCAAGAAATACAAAATGGATTAAACTGAAATTTGGTGCAATTAGTTTTCACGATGTGTAGCATAAGTAGTTTGAATGGCGTGAGAAACCGTGGAGCTATAAATATAATATGATCGTAACAATCTAGTGTTTTAAACGTTAAAAATCCATGTTGACTTGCATTAGGATTGTACTTGTCGCAAAGAAAACTCAGCAGTGTTACGGTCATAATATCTTGATTATTGGACGTTTTTTTATGAAATTAAATCTTTTGATGTCAAACATCATGCAAAATGAGTGTGCGAAAATTCAGTTTAATGTAACGTGTATTTCTTGAATTGTTGGCCCCAAATCGAGTTTGGTTGTGGAGATCGAGACCACTATAATAGAGGGCGCGCCACATAAATAGTGGTCTCAACAACGCATCAACACAGATGCTGCACAACTGAACAAAATGAACAACCTCGTTTCCGATGAACCACTCAAGAAATACAAAATGGATTAAATTGAAATTTGGTGCAATTAGTTTTCACGATGTATTATATTACATTCATTTTTCGGCAGTTCCTGTCAAGATTCTAGAGTTTGGTGTCAAATACCATGGCAAAATATTACAGGAAATGTCATTGCAATACAATGTGTATATCTTGAGTTCCCAATTTCACAATAACTGTGTTGACATGACGAGAAAATACGGAGTGTCCCTACGGGTGCAACAGTGTATTAAAATTCCCATAGACACTAGTGCTAAATGCCCATACTTCTAAACTCTTTTAAAAATACTCAGAACTCTCACATGTATTTAAGCTGCACACAGAAATGGTGATCGAAATGTCATCTCAGTTTTCTTTTCTTTTCAATTTTTGGTGGGTTGACCCGTTACTGTCTTTTCGTGAAATTCTTACCCAAAGAAGACGACCCCTATTTTTCCCAAAGCGGAAAAAAAGTAGCCATCTTGAAAAACGATCCCTCTACATCATGAAAAAAATAGCGCCACTTTCGAGCTCCATTGCATCCAAAGTGCTCAGAATTGGAAGTCCCAAGTCTGGGCCAGTGGTTCATTGCCATATTTTTTTTAATTCCCCAATTTTACGGCCCTCAGAACTCTCTAATATAGAATATTTTGAGGGTATAACTGCTTTTCATGAGCTCGGCGGATGGGTTTAGGCCTATTAACAGGTGTGCACCCTGACACGTCACCACTGGTGTTGCAAATGATCTAGGACAATCCAGGAGGTGTGCAAAAAAGTGTATTGATTAAAATTCCGATTCGAATGAAAGTCACTTTTAATGGGAGACAATGAATGAAGAAAACACATTCCAATATTGGATCATAATATCATAACATAAAAAGATTGTAATATATTTACGGAAACCGTGGCAAACAAAAAACATTGCGAGAATAAAAACTAGTCTATGTTACCACCATCAAATGTAATCGTCAATGCCGAACCTGACATGCCCAATTAAGGTCATAACCATTGAGCTCGAAATAGAAGAAAAATAATTCCCAGTCATAATCACAAAATGTTAACTTTTTGTCACCGAGTTAATGACAAACAAAAGAGTCCCAAAGTGCAAGAGGGAACTTACGGTCTTTACAACAGGTTCGCCCTTTAGCACAGGAAGTCGTAGTCAACATGACGAGAGTAGCGCTGCAATAGCTGTGAACTGAAGGCACCCGGCGCCGCTGTTGCTGTTTTCAAGCGGATGACTGGTTTGAAAATTGGAGCGTATTTATATGGATCTTAACACAAAGCACCCACGAAAGCATCACAATACACATTCCTACCATTCACTGATCATGGCTATAATAACTGACCTGAGACGTTTTGAAGTCTGGAAATGATTATTTTCTGGACTGTGACTTCCTTAAAACGTTGAGAATTTTGGCTTGTTTGGGTAGAGTGCCAAAAATAATATCTAGCGTAATTAATTATGTGTTGTTCCATTAATTATTTTGGCGGGAGGGGATGAAACTGCTTTAGCTTCTTAAAAACTTCCCAACGGGCAACACTTTGGTTGAAATACAGTACTTTGTTAAGATTTTGTTGCGAGGACAGTCACTCTTCCAAGCCCAATCTTCCCTGATAATTTGTTTTCTCTCCATCAGAACTGTAAATGTAACTAGAAAGTCCCCGCCTTTCAATCCTTTTTTAACTCAAAAACTACTGAGCACCTCTCGCTCAACTAACGACTAATCAGTACAGACATTCCTGATCATTCCAGCCATACTTTCTTATGCCCCAAAGAGTGATGATGTGTACGAATTCATGCAATTTCTGACAAATGATACCGAAAACAGTTGCACTTTTGTATACGTGCAAGTTGTGGTTGACACGAAACTCACACGTATACAAAAGTGCACGTTTTTTCTCGGTACCATATTTTGTCATCAATTGCATTTGGTACACTATTTTGGCCAAACAAAGATAATGGCTGGATGATACTCTGCTTGTGTAATGTTTACGCAAATGCTTATTATTGTGCTTGTAAATGGAAAGTACACGTTTGGTGGTTTTGTTAAAGAGTTATGAGGAAAATGTTTGTCAGTAGATGAAGAATACTCAGTCTGTTTTAAATGCAACAATTGATGCTATTGTGACGAAAGATGACAAGCTAGTGTACTTTTGAAACTGTTGTTCAATAAATGGTAGAATATAGCGCAGTATTAACAAGACGGATATTGTCGAGTTATAGCCTAAGAAGGGTAAGAAAGGATAGGGACTTGTTGATCAAAGTGGGAGTTGAAATTGAAATAGGTAATGAATATTAACATTGTTAATGTTAATTTAACAATGTCACCGAGCATCAGTGTTGGAGCAAAGGCTTTGACCCTCAAGGCCAAGGCCAAGGCCAAGGCTTTGACCCTCAAGGCCAAGGCCAAGGCCATGGCTTTGACCCTCAAGCCTCAAGGCCAAGGCCAAGACTTAACCCTCAAGGCCAAGGCCAAGGCCAAGGCCCTGTTTTATGAAATGACCACTGATATTGAACTAATTATAGTCACATGAGTGACACATCATCTCGCAAGGGCGGATCCAGAACACAATTTTTTCGGGGGGGGAGGGCAAAGAAATTTTGGTCTCCCCCCCCCCAAAAAAAGTGGGTCAAAAATTTACGGCTTGGGCTTCGGGGCTAGATTAAGGGCGCCGAAAAAAATTTGGATTCGAGATGCTCGGTGGTGCGATTTGAGGCAATTTCTGACCATTTTAACCGATGTTTTTGAGGAAAAGATGGTGGTGTACTCATTGCCTGCCTTTATTACGACGTCACATAAAAAATGGCTCGGTTTTTTTGGGGGGGGGGCATGGCCCCTTTTGGCCCCCTGATTAAAGAAATGTTGTTCTTCGTAACGAGCAATTCGTGATGATAATATCATCACGAATTGCTCGTTACGAAGAACAACATTTCTTTAATTGCAATCAACATGATCGCATAAGCCTACACCGTTTTATGACTGCACTGTATCTACCGGGTATTAAAGTATAAGTTCAGGTCTTCAATATGGTTTAACTAAACAAAATAATGATTTACTTCTATATTGACACACAATGCTCCCAAGTGTAACAAAAGGGATCCAAGAAACTGATTTGGGAAATTTTTATTTGCTGGCCCAACATGATCAGAAATATCAGCATTATCTAAAACAGATACATGCAAATCTTTAGCACTTATCAGGGAGACATATAAGACCAATCAGATCTATTCCATAGTTATATGCAATTAAAGTGATCATCTCATTAGCCACACAAGTGTACGGAATATTTTTGGAGCAAATCTACTACAATGGTAACAAAATGTGATGCTAAAAAAGTGGAAGTGTGCCCAACACACAAATCTATAGGGTGCTTCTCTCCTCCATGGTAATACGATTAAAATGGTAACAGCAAAATTTCGAACAGATTTATCTGGAAAATGTGAAAATGTAATGGGCCTTGAAGAGCCTTGACTCAAAATTGCAAGGCCCTGAACCCTCAAGGCCAAGGCCAAGGCCAAGGCTTTTGCCCTCAAGCCTCGAGGCCAAGGCCAAGGCCCTAAAATCCAGCCTTAAGGCAGCCTTAAGGCCAAGGCCCAGCATCAAGGCACTACATCACTGCCGAGCATGCGCTGTTGTAGAATAAAAGCTAGTGTCTATTGCAAAAAAAATGGCAAACAGTGATGTGAGAACAGGAAAAAAAGGGCATATATATATGAACTTGACATGGGGTGGGTGGGTGGGGCGAACGAGAAGGGGGAATTAAGCAGTTGTAGGAAGTTGTTGTAGGAAGTTGTTGTAGGAAGTTGTAGGAAGTTGTAGGAAGTTGTAGGAAGTTGAAGGAAGTTGTAGGAAGTTGTTGTAGGAAGTTGTTGTAGGAAGTTGTTGCATGAAGTTGTTGCAGGAAGTTGTTGCAGGAAGTTGTTGCAGGAAGTTGTTGCAGGAAGTTGTTGCAGGAAGTTGTTGCAGGAAGTTGTTGCAGGAAGTTGTTGCAGGAAGTTGTTGCAGGAAGTTGTTGCAGGAAGTTGTTGCAGGAAGTTGTTGCAGGAAGTTGTAGGAAGTTGTAGGAAGTTGTTGTAGGAAGTTGTAGGAAGTTGTATGAAGTTGTTGTAGGACGTTGTAGGAAGTTGTAGGAAATTGTTGTAGGAAGTTGTAGGAAGTTGTAGGAAGTTGTAGGAAGTTGTTGTAGGAAGTTGTTGTAGGAAATTGTAGGAAGTTGTTGTAGGAAGTTGTAGGAAGTTGTAGGAAGTTGTAGGAAGTTGTAGGAAGTTGATGGAAGTTGATGGAAGTTGTAGGAAGTTGTAGGAAGTTGTAGGAAGTTGTAGGAAGTTGTAGGAAGTTGTAGGAAGTTGTAGAAAGTTGTAGGAAGTTGTAGGAAGTTGTAGAAGTTGATGGAAGTTGTAGGAAGTTGTTGGAAGTTGTAGGAAGTTGATGGAAGTTGATGAAAGTTGTAGGAAGTTGTAGGAAGTTGATGGAATTTGATGGAAGTTGTAGGAAGTTTATGGAAGTTGATGGAAGTTGTAGAAAGTTGTAGGGATTTGATGGAAGTTGATGGAAGTTGATGGAAGTTGTAGGAAGTTGATGGAATTTGATGGAAGTTGTAGGAAGTTGTAGGAAGTTGATGGAAGTTGATGGAAGTTGTAGGAAGTTGTAGGAAGTTGTAGGGATTTGATGGAAGTTGATGGAAGTTGATGGAAGTTGATGGAAGTTGTAGGAAGTTGATGGAATTTGATGGAATTTGTAGGAAGTTGTAGGAAGTTGATGGAAGTTGATGGAAGTTGTAGGAAGTTGTAGGGATTTGATGGAAGTTGATGGAAGTTGTAGGAAGTTGATGGAATTTGATGGAATTTGTAGGAAGTTGTAGGAAGTTGATGGAAGTTGATGGAAGT